>NW_012275538.1:0-4213 GCF_000151885.1 Dipodomys ordii
ATATAATTTTTTCCAAGTCTTTCCATTTCCTAACAAATGGGGCAATGTCATTCTTTCTGATGGAGGCATAGAATTCCATTGTGGAAAGCAGTATGGAGGATCCTCAAAAGACTCCACATAGAGCTCCCCTATGACCCAGCAATCCCACTTTTGGGCATTTACCCAAATGATCACAAACAATACCATATTAAAGCTACCATCACAACTATGTTTATTGCAACCTTATTTATCATAGCTAAGATATGGAACCAATCCAGATGCCCCTCAGTAGATGAATGGATCAAGAAAATGTGGTGTATACACACACACACACACACACACACACACACACACACACACACAATGGTATTGCTTTGTAAATAAGGATGCAGTCTAAAAGCAAGAACAAAATCAACCATAGGATGACAGATTTACCTCCAATATTTCACTATATTCTCATCCCTAATGTAATGGAATAATTTCTAAGGTATTCTCTGTTCCAAGTGTTCGTCAAATAATAACCTAAAATCATAGGCAATACACAACTTACATCTCCTCACATTAAATATTGACATAGGAATCTAAATATGGGCACATATGTATACTCAAAAGTCATAAATTAACACTTAAACAAAATATCAAATAGTATTTTTCCTCTTTGGACAATCAAAAACCCAAACACTCTTCTTTCTGACACCTAGAGAAGGGAGTAGCACAATGGCTTATTTTCCAAAAGAAGGAAGCAACCATTCCAGAGCTAACAACTGTTTTTTTTTCCTTCTGAGCTTTGAGAGTCATTTTTATAGATACGTGGAAATAAAGAGAACTAAATAGTCAACAGTACCTAACGACTTTTTATATTCATCATAGCATACATGAATGACCAGCAATAGCTGAGAATGGTAGAATAATATAATCTATACTTACACCTTACTGTGTGGTTTTATTTAAAAAGAGTTCATCACTGCTACACTGAAGGTGAATTTAATCAACACAATCATTTGACTCTTTTCAATACTGATCAGGATTAGCTTTTCAAGAACTTCAAAAGTGAGGTTGGAACAATTTGATCAGAGAAGAAACAAATAGTACTGGAGCTCCTACCTAAGATGACAAAAGCTGCCATAGGATGGCAGGAAGGCCAATCAAAGGGATGGGAAATATGAATGAAATTAGGGACATGAACTGGCAGTCAAACGTATTGTCAGAGGTTGATAGGCTCAGGTAGTCACATCCATTTTACTCACCAAGAAACCTGTTTTTATCTAAGAAAACAGAGAAACATCATTATTTTATAGTTTACCTTGTACTCAAGAATTGAATTAACTAAATGGTGATTCCATGAATAATTCTGATAAATCACTAATTGTAATAAGAGGAAAAACTGTTTCCTTAATTAAATATCTTCTTTCAGTATCTATTCATTCCAGATGGTATGATCAGAAACAAAAATGTTAGTTTTTATTCATATAAATGTGAATTTCAGTATAACTTCTTGAAAGTGTTCTTCTGATTTTAACTGAATAGAAAAACAAGAGTACTATGATCTTGTTATAATATTTACAAAGAGCCCTTTTCCTACTATGGTTTCATTCTCCTTGTGTAATATTTTGATTCTGTTTTCTCTAGATAATTTTCTTTGATCAGTCTCTAAATGGCTTTTTTGCTTTTCTTGTGTGAATCATAAGAAGGATATTACAGTCCTTTACAGAATTCAGGCCCTCAGTGTATTACAGCTTCAGACACACTCTCCATTTTTCATGCCAAAGTAAAATTGCATTTGATTTCATTTGTTTTAAATTATGCCATCTTGTGAGCAAAACACAGTTCATGGATTTTTTTTCTGGAAATGATAATAATGTCTTAAAAGCAGAGAATGCATTTTATTCATATCAACCTACTAAAAACTAATCACTCTACTGAAAAAAGTAAAACTACAAAGAGACACAGCTTCTGAACTTTTTATGTTTTATTGTAGATATTCTAAGTCATTGATAAGGTTTTAATATATTATCACTTTTGATCTTTATCTGGAGGCTGAAATTTGCTTAAAACCTAACAAAATAGTGCATTTTGTCTTTAATTTAAAAAACAAGGATTAAATGTATAAATTCAGTGAATTAATGTTCAACCTCATCTGTCTTTCTTTATGAATAAATTTCAGTCTACTCAAAGGAAACTACGTTGTAAATTAACATAAATGTAGTCTTTGTAGCATTGAAGTTGGAGAAAGAGACTCAAAAGATGAATTGTGGCCTCATCAAGCATTAGGTTAGGCAAGGTAGGGAAAGTGAGAAAAGCAGTGAAATGTGAGTGAAAAGAATTATTTTCTTTCGGATATCTTCATGGAGCACAAAGTTCTTTAGGATTTTATCTCTGTAATTGTACTGTGCTTGGGATTTTATCCTCTTGTAGCTGAATATGAAGTTTACCCTTACTCAACTTGATCTATCTATCTATCTATCTATCTATCTATCTATATAGATATCTATCTATCTATCTGTATAGATAGATATATTTATTTATTGTCAGTCATGGGGCTTGAATTCTGGGCCTGGGCACCATCCCTCAGCTCTTCAGCACAAGGCAGGTACTCTACAACTTGAGCCATAGCTCCACTTCCAGTTTTTCTTGTGATTAATTGGAGATTAGAGTCTCATGGACTTTCCTGCCCAGGCTGGTTTTGAACCATGATCCTCAGATCTCACCTCCTTCTTGTGATTAATTGGAGATTAGAGTCTCATGGACTTTCCTGCCCAGGCTGGTTTTGAACCATGATCCTCAGATCTCACCTCCTGAGTAGCTAGGATTTTAGGCATAAGCCACTGGCACTTGGTTCAACTTGATAATTTGATGACAAAATAAACAGGGAAGCAAAATTACAAGTATCAAACTTGTAAAAGATAATGGTAGGCTTATTGTATCTTATGAAATTGAATTTGAAAGGGCATGAAAGATAGGGGGTACTGTTCATTTTTCCCACCCCATGTTTCTTTCTCTAAAACTTTCTAAGCCATTTTTTTTCTCTAGTCATACATAAAAATAAGAACAGGTGTGAGTGAGGTATGATCAGAAAAAAATTTAAGGATTATATTCTAAGAAATCTACCTTTCCCATTTTCTTACTTAGTAAATATGATTAATAAATAAAAACAGGATTAAGAAATTTTTACAAGTTAACGATTGTCATTCAATGTGGACACTAAATGATTGCTATATTTACTTTTTATGTTGTAGTATTGATTTTAAGCTATAGACTGAAATGGATGTAATGGAAGCAGATTGACTGATCTTCATATCTGCCATCTGATACTTCTTGTAAGTATCTGTAGAGGAAGTACCCCATCCCTTTGATTGTTGTTATTAATGAGATTTATATGCCTGATTTCAGAACAGCTCTCTTCCAGTGTGTCTATTTGTCACTAAGTCAATTGCTCCCTTTATGAGATAAAAAGCTGATATATTTCTGTACTCAATGGAGGAAATAGGTTTAAGGAGGAAGCTTCCCTCCTACACTCAATTTAAAGTCATTTGAGAGCGAGTAATGCAACTGAATTACTTATACTATCAATATCCTTTGTTTTCGGAAGCGGGCTGAAAACTTCAGTGACCCCTAGAATCAGATAAGCTTTTTATGTAATTGAGACAACTAATATTCTATTATCCAGGCTGCCTGAAAGGCATTGAGAAGGTATTTGCCATCAATTAAAAGGTAAATGGTAGTGTGGAGAACATTCCTGAATCTCATTTTGGAAATTTGAGAAATGTACATATAGGTATGTGTAAATATGAATTGTATATTCCGTTCAGATAAAGTGACATTGTGTGTGTTTTGTGACAAAAGTCATAAGATAGAGAACACACTGAGGAAAACTGATTTATTCGTACTATTGGTAGTTATCTATCTACCAACCAAAATTAGCAAGGAAAAAAACCGAAATGATGATTACTTAAAAGCATGTTTATTGCAGCATTATTTACTATAGCTAAGATATGGAACCAACCCAGATGCCCTTCAGTAGATGAATGGATCAAGAAAATGTGGTATATATACACAATGGAATTCTATGCCTCCATCAGAAAGAATGACATTGCCCCATTTGTTAGGAAATGGAAAGACTTGGAAAAAATTATATTAAGTGAAGTAAGCCAGGCCCAAAGAGATATAGGTCCATGGTTTCCTTTATTTGCAATAACTAGTATATGTCTGAGACAAGCAGAAAAAGTCAGATAAG
>NW_012275539.1:0-1838 GCF_000151885.1 Dipodomys ordii
TGAGGGACAGCGCCCAGGCCCAGAGTTCAGGCCCCACCACCGGCCCCCCCCCCCAAAAAAATTCTGTGTTACAGCAGAGTAAATGGAGATATGAAGATCATCAGTCTAAGATGCAGCAGGGATAAGAGTGATCATACAGACAGGAGGAATGAGGCATAGAAGTTGGTACTGGGCTTCAGTGAAGGCTTCCTGAAGTCAAGCCTGAGTGAAGTGGGTGAGAAGTGTCTAGGGAAAGCTGGAGGTAGCAGTGTAGTCTGGAGGTAGAAAATGAAGGGTAATATATGCAAGGTTGGAATCCAGACTTGACCTAAGCAAATGGCGGTGTGTGTCACTGGACCAGGGATGGGCAAAAGGGATGTGGAGGGACAAGGAGATAAGAATCAGATCAGGAAGACTCAGGTAGCATTCAAGTGAGATTAGGTATTTATGCTAATGGCCATTGGAAGCTGCCCAGCTAGCACAGATGATAGATTTTGCTTTCCATAGATAGTATTCAAGAGTGGAAGACCTAGTAGAGGAGTAAGTTTATGATAGTTTGGACAGTAAGTAAGCGTGTATAGACGAGGAGTTCAAGAAAGACTTAAGAGAGAGGATGGTTGCCTGCAGTCAGTGCTGGGTGTAGAGCATGAGGTAGGAGGAGGAAGGAAATTGGTGGCTGTGTAGGCTGTGATGCTCCACTTAAGAGATCAAGGAGAAGGTAATGAGGTTTTTTCTTTTTGGTTTTTCCTAACACAAGAAACTAATTTATTACATATCTCCATTTTGTTTTGTATATAATCATGTAATCAGGGCTCTTTCAGTTTCCAGGATTGCTTTGACATTACAGCTGTTAAATTTTGTCTATTCCTTATGATGATTAATCTTTGCTTAACAAATTTCTATTTTAAGCTCAGGGAGAGTGCCCAGCACCTGAGTGCAAGCCTCAGGACTGGCACCAAAAAAAAAAGAATATAAATAGAAACAAATTTGTATTGTTATTTCAAAGATTTGATTGGAACACTGTGTATATATGTATGGAAATATCATAATGACCCCCCTGAACAATTAATAGATGCTAGTAAAATGCCTTTCAAAAGAAAAAAATTATATTTTTGCCTACTTGTTTTCTGTCTTACTTTCTTAACTTCTAGGAAGAACCTAAGAAAGTCCGCTTTGATTATGACTTATTCCTGCATCTTGAAGGCCATCCACCAGTGAATCACCTCCGCTGTGAAAAGCTAACTTTCAACAACCCCACAGAGGACTTTCGAAGAAAGTTGCTGAAGGCAGGAGGGGTAAGTGGCTCTTTTGTGAAAAGCCTTACTATAAAAACCTACTTGCTAGTGTGTTAGAATGTTTACTAATGTTTTGGAGGAGATAAAAAAGGCAAAGCTACTTAATGGTTTCAGATAAAGAGGTCAGCAAACAATAATATTTGAAGTGGGTATGAGAGTCTAAAATAACATGGTTGATTAAAGCAGCCTTCAGATCTAAGCAGTTCCAATTTATTTTGATAAAACCCAATATAAATGAGGAATAAACTATCCTCAGTTAAAAAAAGAATAATGTCTGGACTTTGTTATATTATTTTATAGAAACTTTTAAGAAAAGTTAAAGGTCATAATAATGATGTAAAAAGGAGTAACTCTTAGCATGATATTGAGCATAATTAATAGGAAAATGCTCATAAAACTTTTTATATCATTTGGATATACATTTTTGTTTTTTGAATTGTATTGAGGTAAAAAGAAGATACTTTTTTTTTTTTTGGGTCCGGTCATGGGGCCTGAACTCTGGGCCTGGGCACTGTCCCTCAGCTCTTCAGCTCAAAGCTAGCGCTCTACCACTTGAGCCACAGT
>NW_012275540.1:0-1689 GCF_000151885.1 Dipodomys ordii
ATTGGAGATAAGAGTCTCTGGGATTTGTCTACCTGAGCTGGCTTTAAAAGGAGATTGATTCTCAGATTTCAGCCTTCTGAGTAGCTAGGATGATAGATGTGAGGATTGGTATCCAGCATCTTTTTTTTTTTTTAATTTTAAACTATCTTGTTTGATGGATACAGAATTCTAAACAGATCTAGTTATGGTTTAACTTTTTCTTTTTATCTCATTCACTCTGATTTCTATGAAACTCTCCCAGTTGGAGTAATGAAACCACAGCTTCCTGTTGCATTAGCATTTGCTTTCTTGGTATTTTGCTGGTTTGTTGCTAAGTGGATCACGGTACGTGGTGCTTTTGGCAGATCATTCTTTTTATTAATAGAAATGTTTCTTTTGTCCCTTTACATATTTTGCTGTTTGCATCTGTTTTGCCTAATTACTGTCACCCTGCCTGCATGCCTACTTTCTTTTTTTTATTAGCATTTGTTTGATTTGTCTTTTTTCAACACCTTTTCAGTAGCTTTCATGTAATTTTGTGTTTAGAAGTAGTGTTACAAGAGACGAAGCAGAGCATAGTTGTTTTTTTTTTAAAATAGTCTGAAAAATCCAACTTTATTCAGCTGATATGCTGAAGAGATGGTACTTCATTAACCAGGCACTGGAGCTCATTTCTATAGTCCTAGTTACTCAGCAGGCTGAGATTTATAGAATCTCAGTTCAAAGCCAGCCCAGGAAGCAAAGACCCAGAGACTCCATCTTCAGTTAACCAGCAAAATACTGGGCTGGAGACGTGATTCAAGTGGTAGGGTGTCATTTGTGAGCAAGTAGGCTGAGCAAATTCAAGTCCTTGCACCCAAGGCCCAGTAAAAGAACACTGTGCTAGATCTCTAGAGTTGCTGGGGACTATAGATAAAAGAGCTGACATTTATTTTCTCTTTGCTCTGGAGGCTTGTTAGTCTGAAGGTTCTAGAAGAAGGTGCCTGCAGGGTAGTTTCTTCTGAGGCCTCTCTCCTTGGCTTGTGGAGGGCCATTTTTTGCTGTCAGATGATCTCTCTGTGTATCCAAATGTCTATTACTATAAAGACTTCAGTCAGGTAGAGTGAGTGTCCATTTAATAGATTTTTCATTTTTTTTATTTTTGGACTGGTCCTCAGGCATGAACTTAGGTCCTGGACACTGCCCCTGAGCTTTTGTGTTCAAGGCTAGCACACTACCACTTGAGTCACAGCTCAACTTCTACCTTTTTGGGGGGTGCATTATTAGAGATTTCCCTATCCAGGCTGGCTTTGAACCATGGTTCTCAGATCTCAGCCTCCTAAGTATCTAGAGTTACAGGTTTGTGTCCATCGTGCCCAGCATTAATAGACTCATTTGAACCTCATCACCTCTTTAACGATTTTACCTTCAAAGACAGTGACCTGTTGATACTGAAAGTTAGAACTACATTTGGAAAGGGACACAGTTCAGCCTCTGACAGCACCATAACTCAATCTATTCAGTTAAGTGAATTTAATCCCGGTGATAACTGATCAGTTCAGACTATCTTTGACATTTCCTTTTGTGTTGGTGGAGGTGGGGGTGGTTATGGGATTTAAACTCTGGGCCTGGGCACTGTCCCTGAACTTTTTTGCTCAAGGCTAGTGCTCTACCACTTTGAGTGACAGCTCCACTTCCGTTTTCTAGTGGTTCATTGGAGATAAGAGTCTC
>NW_012275541.1:0-1168 GCF_000151885.1 Dipodomys ordii
GGTTTTCTGGTGGTTTATTGGAGATAGGAGTCTCACGGTCTTTCCTACCCAGGCTGGCTTTGAACCGTGATCCTCAGATCTCAGCCTCCTGAGTAGCTAGGATTAGAGGGGTGAGCCACCAGCACCCGGCTTGTGAGTAGCAGTTTTCACAAAAAGTTCTCTTCTAGTGACATCTGGGGTAATGCTGCTCAGCTTGACTTGGTTTAAATAACCCAAATGACTTCTGATCTTTCATTTTCTGTTCTTCCACAGCCAGGGATGTATTTTTAATGAGAATATATGAACACTTGAGGAATGAACCTCAATTAGCTAAAAATTAGAAATTTTGTCTATGGGGCAAAGACTTTGTCAAGTCTTAGAGTTGGATGCCATAGAGATAGGCAGAGATTTTGGAAGGAGCTGTTAGAAGTTTGTGGAGCTTTTTTTTTTTTAATAATTAATTTTTTAAAATTCTCCTCAGTTGTTCAAAGCGTTTCAGTTCAACATGTCAGTTTATGAATACAGTGCATTTTTTTTTAAGTTTGTGGAACTTTTATTTTCAGCTCAGACTTCCCACAGTGAGGGCAGATGGGTTGAATGAAACCTTCCAACTTCTTTGCTTTGGTTTGAGTTTTGAATTACTGATCATCACCACTTATCTTTGAAGAGTTTAAATAAACTTTTGAAAAATTTCCCCTCATTTTCTTGCAACAATGACCGAAACAAAAGCCAGCATCCCTCACGTGAGACCTGCAGCATGTACACCTGGCTCGACCCAGGCGTCCAGTCCATTTTGATGCGGTGTGTCCTTTGTAGCTGTAGTAGGAAGGCCCCTACTCAGGTGGGCAAGCTCACTTAGTCGTCCCGAGTGTCAAAGCCCACAGCAACAAAGTTGTTAGAAAAGAAGCAACTTGGGGCTGGGAAGGTGGCTCAGTGGTAGAGCGCTTGCCTGGCATGCTTGAGGCCCTGGGTTTGATTCCTCAGCACCACATAAGCAAAAATAAAAAAGCCAGAAGTGGCGCTGTGACTCAAGTGGTAGAGCACTAGCCTTGAGCTAAAGAGCTGAGGGACAGCGCCCAGGCCCAGAGTTCAGGCCCCACGACCAGACCCAAAAAACAAAACAAAACAAAAAGAAATGAAGCAATTTTACTGAGAAAGTTCCTACACTGACCGGCCAGGGTGGCAGCAC
>NW_012275542.1:0-1227 GCF_000151885.1 Dipodomys ordii
CTCTACCACTTTGAGCCACAGCGCCACTTCCGGCTTTTTTTGTTTTTGCTTATGTGGTGATGAAGAATGGAACCCAGGGCCTCAGGCATGCAAGGCAAGCGCTCTACCACTGAGCCACCTTCCCAGCCCTTTTTATCCTCTTTCAATCAGTCTAAAGTACTTCTTTTACAAGCTGTTTTAGTTTGATCATAAATTCAGATCATATATTCCTCATTTCTTGTCTAGCATGGGTTTTATCCTCTGTCAAAGCCCTAATAACTTAGGCCCAATAGGTCTATTCACTTGTTTTTTTTTTTTTGGTCCGGTCCTGGGGCCTGAAGTCTGGGCCTGGGCTCTGTCCCTCAGCTCTTTAGCTCAAGGCTAGCACTCTACCACTTGAGCCACAGCACCACTTCCGGCTTTTTTTTCTGCTTATGTGGTGCTGAGGAATCGAACCCAGGGCCTCTGGCATACGAGGCAAGCGCTCTACCACTGAGCCACCTTCCCAGCCCTCTATTCACTTCTTATGCTTTTTCCTCTACACTTAAGCTGTGGTTACTCATGTCTTTATATTTCTCACTAGAGACTGAAATCCTTCATGTCTGTTCAAGTCTTGCCCATTTTGTAATACTAGGACAGAGGCTGCTTTTTCAGTAATAGTTTTTTTTTCTCCTTGGAAACATACTGTAGATTATATTTAGTTTTTCATGCAAATTAAATTGTTTGGCACAGTGCCTGATAGAGTAACTAGTAGCTGTCAATACAAATAAAAATAGCAAGTCATTAATTTGAGAAAGTCTATGAGTTTTTCCTACGTGTTTAATCATCTAAAAGACAATCAGATATACCAACAGTAATAATTTGATTTAAAATTTATAATTTGTTTTTTTTCTGATTATAAAATTAATAACAATCAATACCTTTACAACTGAGGCAGACTGCACCTGAGAAAAGAGAACAAGTCTGTAAGAATGCCTCCACCCCTCTGAATTCCTGACCTTGTTGGAGAGGGTGAGTCTGTGGCTCCCTGGATGGTCTGTCATCCTGAATAGGCTTACTTGGGAGCTCCCTGTGGGGTGGGTGCAGCAGAAGTTCATTGAGAGGATGAGCAGGGGGCTGGGAAGGTGGCTCAGTGGTAGAGCGCTTGCCTTGCATGCCCGAGGCCCTGGGTTCCATTCCTCAGCACCACATAAGAAAAAAGCCGGAAGTGGCACTGTGGCTCAAGTGGTAGAGTGCTAGCCTTGAGCT
>NW_012275543.1:0-1569 GCF_000151885.1 Dipodomys ordii
TCTCTCCTGCCCGGGCTGGCTTTGAACCTCGATCCTCAGATCTCAGCCTCCTGAGTAGCTAGGATTACAGGCGTGAGCCACCAGCGCCCGGCTCCAAAGTCATTTCTAAGACACTTTTAAGAAAGCTTGCCAGCTCCTCTAAGGCACAGTGACCTGATCGATACCTGACCTGTGGTAACCTCAAGAGGCAGTAAGCTGACATAGTAAACTTGGTCTAGCTGACCTCTTTCTCAGCCTGCCATACTTCCCCTTTTGTACTAAACTTCCTAACAACTGCTAGGAGATACATACTGGTTGATTTTGAGGTTGGCATTGTTAGAAGAAACTAGAATAACAGTTTGAATGGAACATTCTTAGAAAAAAAATCCACTTTGGTCTGCCTTTTGTAACCAATTCTTCTCTCTGAACAGCTTTAATCTGACATACAGAATGATCCCAAAGCTGCTGCTTTTTCACTAGCAACTGTATAGCAAATCAACGAGGGCCACATCTGAACAATATCTCATAAACTGGTTTTCCTCCATCTGGGCTTCTTATTCTTACAGCACTCCGGTTTGGGATGTTTACCATGTGACTTCTACACCACTAAACAGGCTGAGTTCAAGATGAGCTTCATTTCATTGTGCATCTCTTGGAAGCATGTCTGCTGAGGCAGCGGACAGTATCCAGAATGTGGTAGATAGCCTTCAGAAGAGTGTAATACATCGCTTCTCATTAGAGAAATAGTGCATTTCTATAGCTGTCAAAGATGATAAATCTATCATGATAAATATATTAATAATATAAATCAGTAATAATAATATTAACTCTATAATACAGCAGTGATAGGTAAATAAAACTGTCATTTGTTTAGCTAGCAGGAATTCATCTCACATTTTAGTTGCAATTTGAAAGCAATAAAATATTTATCTCTTACAGGCCTTGAATTGGCTAGTAATTTGCATAGCAGAGGAATATCTTTTTTGTTTGTTTGTTTGTTTGTTTTGGTCTGTCAAGGGACTTGAACTCTGGGCCTGAGTGCTGTCCCTAAGCTCTTTAGCTCAAGGCTAGGGTTCTACCACTTGAGCCACAGCACCACTTCCAGTTTTCTGGTGGTTTATTGGAGATAAGAGTTTCACGGATTTTTCTGCCTGGGCTGGCTTTGAATCATGTTCCTCAGCTCTCAGCCTCCTGAGTAGCTAGGATTATAGGCATGAGCCTATAATAATCCAGTTAAAATCCAATTAAACCCCTATAAAATTACGTATCTTGTTTTACTTAAAATTTTACAACTGTTCAGAAAACAAGATCAGAATCCAGCTGAATTTTGGAAACCCAAGTGAATATTGATGCCTATGACCTATAAATATTTTGTTAAAACCTCTTAATTAAAACTATATTTGCCGGGCGCTGGTGGCTCACGCCTGTAATCCTAGCTACTCAGGAGGCTGAGATCTGAGGATCGAGGTTCAAAGCCAGCCCGGGCAGGAGAGACTGTGAGACTCCTATCTCCAATAAACCACCAGAAAACCGGAAGTGACGCTGTAGCTCAAGTGGTAGAGCGCTTGCCTTGAGCTGAAGAGCTGAGGG
>NW_012275544.1:0-1737 GCF_000151885.1 Dipodomys ordii
GACTTGGAAAAAATTATATTAAGTGAAGTAAGCCAGGCCCAAAGAAACATAGGTCCCATGGTTTCCCTTATTTGCAATAACTAGTATATGTCTGAGTTAAGCAGAAAAGGTCAGATAAGTTGATGTTAGGGGAATGAACCCCAAGATAAGTATTCAAATGCTTTTTTTTTCCTTTCATGCGATTGTTTCTAACACATTTATAAGATTATTTCTTTGTTGCTTTGTATGTTCCTCCCCCACAGTATAACCCCTGCTTTCACTGTATTTGATGTTAGTATAATTTGTGGAGGGGAAGGGAAAAAACAAATCGTTTAACTAGGGATACAGGTGGACCCATTGCAACAATGAAATGTACAAGTCATTAAGTTGAAAAACGAATATTATAACTTTTGTGGGGGGTGGGGGGAGGATCAGGTGAGGGAGGGGGGAGTATGGGAAGGGATGGGAAGGGGACACAAAGGAGGAGGCAACAATGCTTGATAAGAAATCTATGCATTACTTTGTCCATGTAATTGTTACTCCTCTGTATGGTATTCTCACAATAAAAAAAATTAAAAAAAGAAAAGAAAAGTTAAGGACTGTTGCCTCACTCATCTTCCCTTTGAGGGCACACCCCGATGACCTGAAGAATACCACTCATTTGCTTGCTTTTTGCAGGACCTTCGGGTTTGAACAATGTCTGGGCATTTTTTCCTGAACTTTTTGTTGAAGGCTAGTGCTCTACCGACTTGAGCCATAGTACCACTTCTAGCTTTTCTGAGTAGTTTATTGGAGATAAGAGTATCACAGATTTTCCCATGCTGGCTTCTAACCGAGATCCTCAGATCTCAGCCTCCTGAATAGCTAGAATTACAGGCCTGAGCCAACAGTGCCTGGCTTTCCCATCTCTTAAAGGTTCGGCAACCTCCCAACAGTGCCTCTACAAGGCGCAGCTTTAGTGCACGAGTCATTGGAGGGCAAAGAGGGACAGGGAGGGACGGTCCACATCTCAACTATAACATAGCCTTGCCAGCTATTTATGATGAGAACACTTAAAGTCTGCTCCCTGAGCATATTTCAAGTGCTCACTCTGTTGTTATTGACAATCCTCTTCATCATGTACAATTGCTCTCTTGAACTTATTCCTCCTATCTAACTGGAAAATTTGAATACATGGATCAACATCATCTCCCCATAAGGCAGTGGGGTTTTTAGTAATGCAACTACAAAGACTTTCATTTGTATTTTGCCCCTTTTTGGTTGCTACCCTGCTGAATATTGGAGAACAGAGCAGTAGAATTTCAAGAGAACGATGCTTCAAAATAAAGATTTTTAAAAACATTTTAAACACAAGGACTTTATTATTTTTTGTGTGATAGCTTTAAAAATATTTATTATTGTTAGGGTGATGTACAGAGGAGTTACAGTTATATAAGTCAGAGAAAGAGCATATTTCTTTTTGAACAGTGTCACTCTTTCCCTGTTCTCTCCCAGTTTTTCCCTCCTCCCCCACAAAAGTTGTATAGTTCCTTTTCAACATAGTGTCCAGTGAGTATCACTGCTGCATTTGCTCACTGTTTGTCCCTCTATTTCTTTTTTTGGGGGGGGTCCGGTTGTGGGGCCTGAACTCTGGGCCTGCGTGCTGTCCCTCAGCTCTTCAGCCCAAGGCTAGCACTCTACCACTTGAGCCACAGCGCCACTTCCGGCTTTTTTCTTTTTGCTTATGTGGTGCTGAGGAATCAAACCCAGGGCCTCGAG
>NW_012275545.1:0-1373 GCF_000151885.1 Dipodomys ordii
GGCATTTACCCAAATGTTCACAAACAAGACCACACTAAAGCTACCAGCACGACTATGTTTATTGCAGCCTTATTTACCATAGCTAAGATATGGAATCAACCCAGAATTGTTATTCATCTGTTTGTTTATATCCTTAGTGATTTGTGGTCTACTATTTTATTTATGGACTAAAATCTACTGTCATCCTTATTTTAATGTTCACGTTGTTTCTATGGAAGCCACTTTCATTGCTTTTATATAATCTTTTGACATGTCTTCATTATACTTTGAATATTTCCTGACTTTTTGGATAACAGAACATTCTAGGCTCATTTTATCTTTTCCTTAGAGTTGGTCATTTTCTTAAGAAGTCTTGTTTCCTTTTAGTGAGTATAGTACTCAAAACTATATCCAAGTCCAAGATTTACATGTTAGATGTGCTCATGGTTAATGAGATATCATTCTTCCCAGGATGTTCAGAGGACAAAAGCTAAGGAATCTATGGTAATAGACACTCATGCATTTATTTCATTGCATTTATTTCTCATATATATAATACATTAATAGCTATTGAAAGCTGATAATTCCTACCAGTTCCTCCAGTTTTAGTTCAGCACTATTGAATGTATTCTGTATCCTTTCGCCTCAATATTTGTGGCTTTTCTCCTTCATAGTGAGAAACTGAATATATATAGTTTTTGTTTATTTTTTTGTATTTTTTATTGTTCCTGTTACATGAGCAAGGTGATGAGTACATTTCCTATCGAACATTCTTGCCTTCTCCTTTGTTTTTCCCCTACTCTCCTATTTTATCTTTTTATCACCCCTCAACCCCTGGAGCGAATCAACCTTTATTTCCAGACTAGTCCTCATCTTGAGTGGCTGTCTTTCCTGCTGCCTGGACTTTGATACTCTATACTATACTACTTTCCATGAGGCTCACCTCTCACTCTTTTATACACTACATTTAGGTACTCCTTTTACGTAGATGCTCTTGCTAATTCCTCAAGCTTCTGATACCCTGAGATGATCTGTTCAGCACCTTTCTACTATCTTTTCTATTGTGCATTTGACTTCTGATCTGTGATCATGCTAGCAATAGCAAAATCCTTAGTTCATATTGGATTTATGATTAAGTTGGTTAGGAACGATAAGAAGGGAAAGAGAACAACAACATATATGATGTTAAAAATTAAATGCCAAGTTTCTAAAATATTTAAATCAATAAGTGTGTTATTAAAAATGAGAATGGGGGGCTGGGAAGGTGGCTCAGTGGTAGAGCGCTTGCCTTGCATGCAAGAGGCCCTGGGTTCGATTCCTCAGCACCACATAAGCAAAAAGAAAAAAAAAAGCCGGAAGTGGTGCTGTGGCTCAAGTGGTAGAGCACTAGCCTT
>NW_012275546.1:0-1448 GCF_000151885.1 Dipodomys ordii
CCTCCAACTGCTAATGCCCACCCTTTCCTCCTGCCCTAAGTAAACATCCTGCAGCTGCTAAAGACCACCCTTTCCTCCTGCCCTAAGTAAACATCTTGTACTGCTATGGTCAATGAAAAAGCTTCCTTATTCCAAGCATATAAATACCCCTGTGTGAAAAATAAAAATTTGCAGCTTGATCAGAACCCTTGTCTTGCTGTCATTCTTCATGTCTCTTGTCCCTTCATTCCTTCTAGCTTAGGTTCACTGCCCTCGTTGACGTCCTGCGGGTCGGGACAACTGGCGCCCAACGTGGGGCACGAGACTTGACTAAGGAAGGAATGCCGTCCTCCGGGAAAACTTGGCCAAGTACAGTCTGAGATCGCCTCGACAGACCCCACCGAGAGACAGATCCAGGAGGAGAGTGGGGACGGCACACGGTGAGTGACCCACCATGGGACAAGCAATGTCGTCACAGGATCTATTTCTGTCAGACCTCAAGGAGGCCCTCAAGACACGGGGAACGGGGGTTAAGAAAAAGGATTTAGAATTATTTTTCTCAAGGACTTGTGTCCTTGGTTCCCCCTTGAAGGAACCACAGATGCAAAAAGATGGCAAAGAGTAGGAGATTGTTTAAGAACAAGTGGCCTCAAGGTGGCTGCCAGAATGGTTGATAAAACAGGTTAATGGCTTACCACAACCCACAGGAAACCTTCCCCCGAGGATGATTCCTTTTCTCTTACAGATGCAGCTAGAACTCCAGATGTGGACCCTCCTGTTTAAATGTATTAAATAACAGATTAATCTCTTGGCTTCTAAGCCCATACAGGTTGATCACCATTGCCTTGATATGGCAGACCGCGGCATTAAGATCTAGGATTTACCCCAGGCTTTTAATTAGTGTTTTGCCATGAGCTTGTTCCAGTGGGAACCCCCCTTCTTTTTTCTTATTTAGAAAACCCTTCTCCATATTCATAACTCCTGACCATTCAACGGGCAAGACCTATTGCCATGAGGGATAGGTTCGCCCCTCCTCCTATAGGCTCCTCCGCTTGGGAGAGGATGCACCTATGGGAGGAAGAAAAAATGCTCAAATCAAGGGTGCAGGTAAGACTGCAGGGGGATGGATCCGCGAGATCCCAAAACCCAAGACCCCTGAGTGGCAAGCTCTGGTGCATGATGGTTGGCATGCATACACACAAGCCATCTCCTCAAAAAACATGCCAAGGCCTGTAAAATTCCCCTCCCCGAGTGAGGACGCTCACTCAGGAGTGGAGAAAAACCCTGGGCCCTTAGAGGAACAGAGCCTCTGTCACCCCCTTAAAAAGAGCAGCCAACAATTGGTGGTCAATTTTCTAAATAAGAAAGGGGGAGATGTCGGGAGCCAAAAGTTGAGTCTCTCAACATAATAGGCTTGACTATCTCACTGGAACATCTTGAGGCTGAGTTTACAGAATCCTACCCTCATC
>NW_012275547.1:0-2107 GCF_000151885.1 Dipodomys ordii
TTATGTGGTGCTGAGGAATCAAACCCAGGGCCTCAGGCATGCAAGGCAAGCGCTCTACCACTGAGCCATCTTCCCAGCTCGTTATTCAGTTTTGACTCTGATTATAACAATATAGATGCTATGTTTTCCGCACATGCCCACGGTAACCTTCCCTGTACTAAGCCTAATAAATAAGCTTGTGTAGGGGAACTTGTGATTCAAAAGCCAATACACACTAAACCCTTGGTCCCTGCTATCTCTGTTTTTTCTCATTTCCTTGGCTTGGGTATCCATGCTGACTCAGGTTGCAGGTAGCAACATCACACACATTTAGTAACCAGGAGAAAGTCTCAGTCAAAAGTAGGTATCAAATGGAGGCCCTAGGGCTGGGAATGTGGCTTAGTGGTAGAGTGCTTGCCTAGCATGCATGAAGTCCTGATTTCTTAGTACACATAAACAGAAAAAGCCAGAAGTGATGCTGTGGCTCAAGTGTAGAGTGCTAGCCTTGAACACAGAGAAGCTCAGGGACAGGGCCCAGGCCCTGAGTTCAAGCCCCAGGACCAGCCAAAACAAAACAAAACAAAACAAAACAACAACAACAACAAATGATGCTAGTGCTGCCACTGAGCTGTTGTTAAGCTCCTTGTTGGACAACAGTTCTCCCAGTGAGTCCTCTGGGAAAATAAAAACTTTAGAGATGTTGTGCTTCTCAGGTGCTTCCAGCTCTTTGAGCTCTAGTGGGTCTTACAGGTTTCCTATGTCCACACCAATCAATCCTACTACAATGATAAGTGAGAACAACCTGCTAGTTCAACTCACTTGGAATCCAAGGTGATATGGCCTTGTATAGACTTGCTAGATCTGACAATTTTCTTTTGTTTTATGTTGCTCATTTTAAATATTAAAGCACTGCAAATATTTAATAAGCAGGAATCAAATTCTACATGGAAATATAGCTTTATTTATTTACATTTTCTTAAGATCTTTTCCAAATACATAAACACTTTACCCTGGATGTAATTATAAGTGCATAGATTATTTGGTACCTGGCTTAAAAAAACTTATAAATAGCTGGGTGCTGGTGGCTCAAGCCTATAATCTTAACTACTCAGGAGGCTGAGATTTAAGGATCACAGTTCGAAGCCAGCTGAGCAGAAAAGTTCCTGTGAGGCCTTATCTCCAATTAACCACTAAAGAACCAAAGTGGCACTGTGGCTCAAGAGATAGAACACTACCTATGATCATAAAGAGGCTCAGGGATGGTGCCTAGGCTCTGAATTCCAGTCCCACAACCAACAACAACAAACAAAACCCCTATAAACATTTTTAGATTTCATTGTTACTTATAGTGACCAAAGGAAGAATTCAAGCTAATAAAGGCGGGTGCTCGTGGCTCTGAGCATCATAGTTTGAAGCCAGTCTGGGCAGAAAAGTCCCTATGAGACTCATCTCCAATTAACCACTTAACCAGAAGTGACAAGCTGGGTGCCAGTGGCTCACGCCTCTAATCCTAGCTACTCAGGAGGCTGAGATCTGAGGATCACGGTTCAAAGCCAGCCTGAGCAGGAAAGTCCGTGAAACTCTTATCTCCAATAAACCACTAGAAAACCAGAAGTGGTGCTGTGGCTCGAGGTAGAGCGCTTGCCTTGAGCTGAAGAGCTAAGCGATAGTGCCCAAGCTCAGAGTTGAAGCCCCACAACTGACAAAAACAAAACAAAACAAACACTCCCCCCACCAAAAAAAAAAACAGAAGTGGCACTGTGGCTCAAAGTAGTAGAGTGCTAGCCTTGAGCAAAAACAGCTCAGGGACAGCATCCAAGCCCTGAGTTCAAGCCCCAGGACCGCAAAACAAACAAACAAAAAGCTAAAAAATTAGCAACTTCCAACTCATTAATTCATTTGGCTTGTCTAAACTTCTCACCATGAGTAATGGTGCATACAGCAATCGGGAGACTGAGGCAGGAGGGCTAGCAATGCTTTCATAGGCTTGAGGGCTGTGAACTGGGCTACTTCTTTTTTTTTTGGTCGGTCGTGGGGCTTGAACTCTGGGCCTGGGCGCTGTCCCTCAGCTCTTCAGCTCAAGGTGAGCGCTCTACCACTTGAGTTACAGCGCCACTTCCGGTTTTCT
>NW_012275548.1:0-1672 GCF_000151885.1 Dipodomys ordii
ATGTGGTGCTGAGGAATCGAACCCAGGGCCTCAGGCATGCAAGGCAAGCGCTCTACCACTGAGCCACCTTCCCAGCCCCATAGATTTCTTTTGCCTTCAAACCAAGATCTTCAGATCTCAGCCTTTTGAGTAACCTTACAGTTGAGATCCACTAGCACCCAGCTAATCGAGCTTACTCCTTAGGTTCTGTCCCCACTTCTTCTCTCTCTCTCTCTCATCTTTTCTAGCCCTGTTTCCAAAGAAGAACTTATCTCCATCCCAGAATTTTCACCAGTGAGTGAAATGATTCCTGGTATGTCTCTGGACCAAAATGGAACTGGCAATGCCCGCGCACTTCAAGATATCTTAGATTTCACTGGCCCTCCAGCATTCACCAAGAAATCCAGTGAAAACCTCAGCCTGGATGACTGTAACAAAAACCTTATTGAAGGATTTAACAGCCCTGGCCAAGAAACTACTCTGAATACCTTCTGTTGACAAAACAATGACCTTTTAATGAAAGGTAAAGTCTTTTGATGATACATTAATCCATAACTCCCCTAGGGTTTAACATAACTATTATTCAGCTTCTTGAATGGCCAATTTTATTTGAAAAATGTGGACATGAATATATTGTGGTATATACTGCAGCAACACAATACTTGAGATGGATATTAATTCATTTCTCTATACACAAGCCTCTAGTACCCTGCTATGTTGTTCCTGCAGTTTGAGGATTAAGATGGAAGTTTGAGAAGCATAGGCTAAAGAAATGGACTCAGGGACTGGGAATGTGGCTTACTAGTAGAGTGCTTGCCTAGCATGCATAAATCCCTGGGTACCTCATACACATAAAAGTCTGGAAGTGGTGCTGTGGCTCAAGTGATAGAGTGCTAGCCTTGAGCACAGAGAGCCTCAGGGACAGTGCCCAGGCTCTGAGTTCAAGCCCCAGGAATGGCAAAAACAACAATAACAAAAACAACAAAAAGAAATGGATTCAGCACCTCCTTTCTCTTGTCTATAAAAATGTAGCACCTTTCTGGGCACTGGTAGCTCATGCCTGTAATCCTAGTTACTCAGGAGGTTGAGATCTGAGGATTACTGTTTGAAGCCAAACTGGGCAGGAAAGTGTGTGAGACTTTTTTTTATGGTCGGTCGTGGGGGTTGAACTCTGGGCCTGGGTGCTGTCCCTGAGCTCTTCAGCTCAAGGCTAGCGCTCTACCACTTGAGCTATGTGCCACTTTTCTGAGTGTTTATTGGAGATAAGAGTTTCACTGACTTTCCTGCCAGGGCTGGCTTTGAACTGAAATCCTCAGATCTCAGCATCCTGAGTAGCTAGGATTACAGGCGTAAGCCACCCACACCCGGCTTTTTTTTTTTTTTTTTTTTGTCAGTGGTCAGGCCTGAACTGTGGGCCTGGGTGCTATTCCCCAGCTCTTCAGTGGTAGACCAGCACTCTATTACATGAGCCTCAGCCCTACTTCCTGCTTTTTCTGCTTATGTGGTGCTGAGGAATTGAATCGAGGGCCTCATGCATGCAAGGCAAGTGGTCTACCACTTAGCCACCTTCCCAGCTTCTCTGTGTGAGACTCTTATCTTCAGTAAACCACCAGAAAACCAGAAGTGGTGCTGTGGCTCAAGTGGTAGAGCACTTGCCTTGAGCTGAAGAGCTGAGGGACAGCGCCCAGGCCCA
>NW_012275549.1:0-2297 GCF_000151885.1 Dipodomys ordii
CCTCCTCCTGCGTCAGTCATGGGGCTTAAACTCTAGGCCTGGGCACTGTGCTTGAGCTCTTCAGCTCAAGGCAAACACTCTACCACTTGAGCCACAGTGCTACTTCCGGTTTTCTGGTGGTTTATTGGAGATAAGAGTCTCACAGGAACTTTTCTGCCTGGCTGGCTCTGAACTGTGATCCTCAGATCTCAGCCTCCTGAGTATCTAGGATTACAGGCGTGAGCCACTGGTACTGGCCACATATCATTTCTTGACTCCTTGGCCCCTTCCAGTTCTTGGCCTCTCCTGTTTCCTCTGCTAGGAGAGTGCTTCAGGCCACAACCTAAGCATCCGCTCCTCCTGGAAGTCCTCCATACCTGCAGGCCCCTGGCTCCTTCACAGCTATGCTGGCCATCTCTGTGTTGCTCCCCACCCCCACCCCAGCTTGGTGCTCCCAAAATGACTTTTTGTGTATGTCTGTGCTGGTCCTGGGCTTGAACTCAGGGCCTCATTTTCTCACTTGTCTTTTTTGCTCAAGACTGGCACTCTACCACTCCAGACACAACTCCAACTTTTGGCTTTTTGCTGGTTAATTGAATATAAGAGTTTCACAGACTTTTCTGCCTAGGTTGGTTTTGAGCCAGGGGCCAGCAGCTCACACCTGTAATCCTAGCTACTCAGGAGGCTGAGATCTGAGGAATCATGGTTCAAAGCCACTGGGGCTGGAAAGTCCATGAGACCTATCTCCAATTAACCACCAGAAAACTCAAAGTGGTGCTGTGGCTCAAGTGGTAAAGTGCTTGCCTTGAGCTGAAGAGCTCGGAGACAGCACCTAGGCCCAGAGTTCAAGCCCCACAACTGACAAAAAAAAAAGTGGAAGCCAGGTGCTGGTGGTTCACACCTGTAATCCTAGCTACAAAGGAGGCTGAGAGCTGAGGATCTTGGTTCAAAGTTAACCAGGGCAGGAAAGTCCATGAGACGCTTATCTCCAATTAACCACCAAAAAGCTGGAAGTGGAGCTATGGCTTAAGTGGTGGAATAAAACAGCTAAGGGAGGGGCTGGGAAGGTGGCTCAGTGGTAGAGCGCTTGCCTTGCATGATGAGGCCCTGGGTTCGATTCCTCAGCACCACATAAGCAAAAAGAAAAAAGCTGGAAGTGGTGCTGTGGCTTAAGTGGTAGAGCGCTAGCCTTGAGCTGAAAAGCTGAGGGACAGTGCCCAGGCCCAGAGTTCAGGCCCCACGACCGGACCCTCGCCCCCCCCCAAAAAAAAGGGACAGCACACGGGCCCTGAGTTCAAGCCCCAGGACTGGCAGGAAGAAAAAAAAGTAGTTCTGGCTCCTGTTGATACAAACAACACCTGATTATACTTTCAGGTCAGCAGCAACTACTGAATACAAAATACAAAACCCCAGATGCTGAAGGTGCACCCAGTAGACACTTAATAAATGCATGAATATAGCCTCACCAAAATACTTCCAAATCCACAGAGCAGGGCCTGTCCCGGGGAGGCTGGCAGGGCAGCTCCCCGGGTCTGAGCACCCCAGGCTCCAGCTCTAGCTGCTGCAGCCCCAGAGCCCTTGGGAGCTGCTGACAAGTAGCTGGCTGGCTTCCCTAGGCCCAGGCTGCGGTTCCCAGCCTCCCTGATAATCTAATCATGTTTCCAAGGCTTCAATCAATAACCCTGAGGCTGTGCCAAAACGAGGCTCTTAAAGAGCCAGCAGCCCACCCGGCCCCTAGCCTCTCCCAGAGCCTGCCACACCGAATGCACTACCCTCCACTGCTGACTGTGTGGCCCTAGCCAATAGCCTGACCTCTCTGAGCTGTGGGTGCCCCAACTGTCACATGGGGCTCAATAGAGCAGAGTTCACATTTACACCTCCTCCATTGACTGGAACTTGAGTCCCCAAAAGGGAAGAGAGCAGGCTGGTGGCTATCTGGGTGCTCTCCCAGACCCACCTCCTTCTCTGGGGCCACCCTGGTTACCTGTCCCCAATCTACACACTGTCACCAGCAAGGCCCCTGCCTGGTGAGGCTGTCTTCCAAGCGGGGAGCCAGTACCAGTACCACCCTGGGCTGTCTGCTGGTCCTGCTTGTTAAATCCTTTCCTGCCTGTACCAGACCAGACCAGACTAGACACCTGCTTCTCTGACCTGGGTACAGGAGTGGCCAGCTGCCTACACATGGAATCTTCCAGAATTAGTCATGGAGGAATCTTTTTTTTTGGGGGGGGGTCCGGTCGTGGGGCCTGAACTCTGGGCCTGGGCGCTGTCCCTCAGCTCTTCAGCTCAAGGCTAGCGCTCTACCACTTGAGCCACAG
>NW_012275550.1:0-1996 GCF_000151885.1 Dipodomys ordii
GGGACGGTGGCTCAGTGGTAGAGTGCTTGCCTTGAATGCATGAGGCCCTGGGTTCAATTCCTCAGCACCACATAAGCAAAAAGAAAAAAGCCGGAAATGGTGCTGTGGCTCAAGTGGTAGAGTGCTAGCCTTGAGCTGAATCGCTGAGGGACAGAGCCCAGGCCAAGTTCAGGCCCCACAACCGGACCCCACCAAAAAAAAAACAATGTTGAATTTTGTCAAAGGATTTTACTACATCAATTGAGGCCATTGTATGTTTATGTGTTACATTAAATACCTATTTAGTTATGGGGCTTGAATTTTGGGCCTGGGTGTGGTGCCTGAACTCTTCAGTTCAAGGCAAGCTCTCTACCACTTGAGTACCAGTGCTACTTCTTGTTTTCTCGTGGTTTATTGGAGATAAGAGACTGCCCAGGCTGACTTTGAACAGTGATCCTCAGATCTCAGCCTCCTGAGAAGCTGGGATTACAGATGTGAGCAACCAGAACCCGGCACATTAATTATTTTGAACTATCCTTTTCTTCCTTGTTATTGAGATTGTGCAATTTGCAAGAAAATGAACGGAACTTGATGACGTCATTTTAAGCAATATAAGCCAACTTCAAAACGTCGAATATCACTTGTTGTTGCTCAATTGTATAACCTAAACTTAAAGTGATAATGATGATAATGATGATATGGTGGTGATGGTGATGATGGTGATGGTAACAATGAGACATGGATAGAAAAGAGGCAGGGTATGGGGCAATCAAGAAGAAAAAGAGAAAGAGGAAAGAGGTGAAGAGGATGGATGTATAGAACACACATACAATGGAAGGAAATGGGAAGGAAGGAATGGGTCAATATTGGAGATTCCAAATATGATCAAGTCACATTGTATGTATGTAGAGAATCATTACAACAAAATTAGTATATGCCAATAATTCAAAAATTAAATTAAAATTTAAAATGGCTACATTTGGTAAAAGAAAAATTGTGTAAGTGCAGCTCAAAACCAAGAAAAAATAGTAATTCAATCTTGAAACTGAACTTTTGGGTTACGATTGTTTTTTTAATTTTTATTTATTTTTTTTACTGTGAAAATACTGTACAAAGGGGTTACATTACATGGGCCAGATAATGAGTACATTTCTTATCAAGCATTGTAGACTCCTCCTTTGTTTCCCCTTCCCACCCCTTCCCATCTTCCCCCCGCCCCTCCCCCAAAGTTTTAAAGTTCATTTTCAACATAACGACTTGTACTTCTCATTGTTGCAACAGGTCCACCTGTATCCTTATTTAAACGACTTGTTTTTTTCCCTTCCCCTCCACAAATTATACCAACATCAAATACAGTGAAAGCAGGGGTTATACTGTGGGGGAGGGACATACAAAGTAACAAAGAAATAATCTTATAAGTGTCTTTGAAACAATCCTGTGAAGGAAAAAAAATGAATACATATCTTAGGGTTCATTTCCCTAACATCACCTTATCTGACCTTTTCTGCTTGTCTCATAAATATACTAGATATTGCAAATAAGGGAAACCATGGGACCTATGTTTCTTTGGGCTTGGCTTAATTCATTTAATATAATTTTTTCCAAGCCTGTCCATATCCTAACAAATGGGGCAATGTCATTCTTTCTGATGGAGGCATCAAATTTCACATTTTCTTGATCCATTCATCTACTGAGGGGCGTCTGGGTTGGTTCCATATCTTAGCTATAGTAAATAATGCTGCAATACACATAGTTGTGCTGGTAGCTATATTATGGTCTTGTTTGTGATCAGTTGGGTAAATGTCCAAAAGTGGGATTGCTGGGTCATAGGGGAGCTCTATGTGAAGTCCTTTCAGGAACTCCATATTACTTTCCAAAGTGGTTGAACAAGTTTATACTTCCACCAACAATGCAGTAAGATTCGCTTCTGTCCACATCCCCTCCAGCATCTGTTGTTATTAGAGTTCATGATTATAGCCATTCTAACTGGGGTTAGGTGGTATCTCAATGTTGTTTT
>NW_012275551.1:0-1124 GCF_000151885.1 Dipodomys ordii
TCTTTCTTTCTTTCTTTCTTTCTTTCTTTCTTTCTTTCATTTTTGTGGATCATGGGACTTGAACTCAGGGCCTAGGCACTCTCCCTGAGTTTTTTCACTTAAGGCTAGTGCTCCACCACTTTGATCCACAGCTTTGCTCTCCGTTTTGTGGTGGCTAATTGGAGATAAGAGTCTCACAGACTTTTCTGCCTGGGATGGCTTCGAATCACGATCCTCAGATCTCAGCCTCCAGAGTAGCTAGGATTACAGGTGCTGGTTACTGGCATCAAGATTCATTAATTTCTTTGGTCTAGGTTTCATTTTCCTTTTCTCTGGTTAAAAAAAAAACCTGATGTTTATTCTATGAGATAGTTTTGGTTTTTAGATTCTGGGAATCATTAGCTTAAGTCCTGAATCTCCTGGCTGATAGTTTTAAGTAACAGTTAATTGCAAATAGGCCTATATTTTGGTCTTATTTCCTACTGTGTGAAATGTAACTTCTATTCTTATTTCCTAACCTATATTGCAGTGTCCCTTTAGCTCTACCCTGGACAATTATATTTCTTTGTAGGTAGTGGCTTCCATGATAAAGCCATACATCATTCCAGCAGTGAGGCTCTGGATTTCGTTCATTATTAGCCTGTGAGCCAGGAACATTATAATGCACAGGGTGACTATAATAAGAGCTGCATGTAGAACCGTTAACCCGGCAGGGCCTCCCATCAGTGCAGAGAATTATTACTCCCGTCAGTCATTTGGAATTTAACTGCATCCTTAGAGAACAGTGCAACCCTTTAACCTCATTTAGTGAGGATATTTACTTGTCTACCCTGTCTTCATTTTTCAGCCACCATTCTGTCTTGTAGAATACTGATTGCACTCTTTTGAGGATAGTCTACAATAAGAATATAGTTTAGATCACACACACACACACACACACACACATCTGAATCAAAGCTAAACAAAATCATATTTAGTTTCACTATTTGTGAAACCTGTTTTTCAGTTTTACTCTGCTCTGACTAGTAATAGAATTGATCAGTGCCTACTAAATTGATCTCAAATCTCATTAACAAATCTTGAATCAAAGCTGAAGAACCACTTTTAGAACTAGTCTTCAGATATTCAAATGATAGATAAGAAAG
>NW_012275552.1:0-1558 GCF_000151885.1 Dipodomys ordii
TGGATGCTGTTCCTCAGCTCTTCAGTTCAAGGCTAACGCTCTACCACTTGAGCTACAGTGCCACTTCCGGTTTTCTGGTGGTTTATTGGAGATAAAGAGTTTCACGGACTTTCTTGCCTGGGCTGGCTTTGAACCAAGATCCTCAGATCTCAGCCTCCTGAGTAGCTAGGATTACAGGCGTGAGCCACTGGCGCCCAGCCAAGATTGCCTGTTTTTGAAAACCTTGCACCATAAAATATTGACTGTATTTTCTCCCAAACATGAGATGAACGAAGAAAGAAAACATAAGAAGGAGAAAATCTACACAAAGACTCCTAGTTAAAAGCAATCTGCACCAGGAGGTGGTGGCTCATGCCTATAATCCTAGCTATTCAGGAGGCTGAAATCTGAGAATCATGGTTTGAAGCCAGCCCAGGCAGGAAAGTCTATGCGAATTTTAACTCCACTAAACTACCAACAAAGCTGGAAGGGACTCTGGCTCAAGTGGTAGAGTGCTAGCTTTGAGTAAAAGCAGCTCAGGAACAGTGCCCAGGTGCTGAGTTCAACCCCCAGGACCAGCACCAAAGAAAAATAAGCAAATATACAAACAAACAAATAAAAGCAATCTTTGAGCAAATGAATAAAACTATTAAATGTGCTGCCGGATTGGCAAAGCAAAGAGGGAAATAAACTAGGTCACAGAGTTCTTCCCAACTGACAAACATTGGGTTACGATGAGAAGTAAACTTTGAGCTGGCAAGAGAGCTCTAAAAGGAATGGTCCAAGGGGTCACCAGCTGGGGCTTCCATGCTGGGCAGGAGCAGCCAGAGACCTAGCTCCCCTACAAGCTAGGAGCCCTACTGGGGCCTGACGGCTCCTCACAAAGAGCTCCTTGGAGTAATTCTCCATCATTGTTAATGTGAACGAGGCAGCACCACAATAATGACGGAAAATATTTACATACCGTACCACTGATGGGTTGTTTGGACCATCTGGCTGCTGGATGCAGTAAGTATTGTCAAACACATGGCCCTTCCACAGACGCCATGCCTCAGTACCCACAGAGGCTGGGCTGCAGGGACTGAAGGCATCACCTGGCCCCTTCCCTGTCGTGCTATCCACCTTGGGGAACAGAGAGTCTACCTCCTGCTTGTGTCTGTGTGACCCAAAGGTCAGAGTATGGCTCTCGTAATCTCTGGACAGCGGTGTGATCCCCAACCTGAGACCTCTTGAGCACATGTGATCCCACAACTCTGCACACGAAGGCCATGCGCTGTGCCGCACATCTGCACCACTTGGCTCAGCTCGGCTGGTCTGCACTGGAGCAGTTTCTGCCAGCCCACGGTCACACGTGGACAGGCTCAGGACTCACGGTCATCTTAGACCTGGTGAGAATTCCTCCTCCTTCAGCCCTTGAGCCTGTGAGTTCTGACACCTCACTGCATGCATGCGGCGTTTTCTCCTGGGTTGATATTAATCATTTTCTTTTTAAGTTTGAAGTATTGGTAGGCTGTTTTATTATTTTCTTAACTTTAGTAAAAGTCCCATTGGAAGTCTATTCTTTTTTTTTTTTTTTTTT
>NW_012275553.1:0-1516 GCF_000151885.1 Dipodomys ordii
GGGTGGGAGCCTTTTATCCCACTTTTTTAGACCAACCATATAGAATTTCTAATTTAGATATATCTAAGACAAATTGGTTGATTGGTTTGTTATTTATATTTTTACTTTGTTATGCCAGTCCTGGGGCTTGAACTCAGGACCTGGGCACTGTCCCTATTGGTTCTCAAGGCTAGCACTGTATCTCTTGAGCAAGAGTTCTAATTAGTGTTTTTGGTGCTTCATTGGAAATTAGAGTCATATAAGCTTCCTTGTCCTGGGTGCTTTGAACAGTGATCCTCAAATATTAAGCTCCTGAGGAGATAGGATTACTGGGATGATTACAGCATGTGGCTAGTTGATTACTCTTGTTGTCATTGTTGTTTTAAGGTTTCTTGTTTGTTTGTTTTTTCTTTTTTTCTTGGTCAGGGACTTGAGCTCTGGGCCTTGGCGCTGTCCCTGAGCTCTTCAGCTCAAAGCCAGCACTCTACCACTTGAGTTATAGAGCCACTTTCAGCTTTCTGGTATATTGGAGATAAGAGTCTCATGGACTTTCCTGCCCAGGCTGGTTTGAACCACAATCCTCAGATCTTAACCTCCTGAGTAGCTAGGATTACAAGTATGAGCCACCAGCTCCCTGCTGTCATTACTTTTACTCAAATATTCAGTGTGATTTCTATGGTCAGATTCCCATGAGTGCTAAACTATTGATGTTTTCTTAACTTAAAATGTCCTCATATAAACAGCAGAGAGTAATAGTGTTCCTAAACAATAAAATTATTTTAGGGAAATTCTGCCTCACTTCTCAGATATCAGTGAAAAGTTCAAGAGTATTGTGGTCTCATAAATCATGGAGAATGAAGGCAACAGTGCATTAGATATTATTATTTACAAGAAAGAGTATTGGTGTCAACATTGCACCATTCTGTGTTCTTTGCCACTTTTTTCTTCATTTCAGTTCAAAGGATACAGAAGGTGTTAAAACACAAATTAAAATAATAATTGGTCTTTAAAATCATTATTTCCTATAAAATACAATTGTCAGAAATAAAATATTAATGTCAAACAATGTATTGCAAACTGTTTAATGAAAGAACATATGATTTGTCTTGATATGAAAAGCAACAAGGATTAGGGTTTCTCTGAAACTTTGTTACACAGCTAAAAAAGGTCTTGCACATTTTATATAATTCAGTGTAGTTAACATATACATTTTAAGCTAATGAAAAAAAGAGGCATTGGTGCTTTACAACCATACATAACTGAAGGAATAAAAAGACATGGTTAGAAATAATTTATGTAGTTTTTCTTCAGCTCTATCTCTGGGGCTCCACAGTTCACAGGATCACAGTCCTTTAGTTGTAGAAAAGACCACCCTGTGGACCAAGCTCTTGAAGGCTTGCTTCACTTGCTGATTGCGTAGTGTGTAGATGAAGGGGTTCAGAAGAGGAGCCACAGAGGTGTTGAGCACAGCTACTCCTTTGCTCAAAGTCACCCTCTCCCTTGCTGAAGGCTTAATGTACATGAAGATGCAGCTACC
>NW_012275554.1:0-4215 GCF_000151885.1 Dipodomys ordii
CCCCCCCCAAAAAAAAAACAAGAAAAAAGAAAAATAAAGAATCATAGCACACAACGTGAACTAACAATATGAACTATAATAAGGGATTTTCAGGCATTTTTATTTTCAGACATACTTCAAAAAACACATAGTTTTAAAAAGTTATCTTCCTAATACAGTACTTGTTTCTAAAGGCAAGCAGGAAAAGTAAATTTCTCATCAGATGGTTAATCTTAATGTTGTTATACACAAGACACCAATTCAAACTAGGGGTCACTTGTAGCCACGTGGTTAGGTTTATTAAAATCCAAGCCAAAGTGACAATTCTTAGTTTCAATTAGTCTAGGACTAAACAAAAAATTTCTTTTTTTTATTGGGGGTCCGGTTGTGGGGCCTGAACTCTAGCGCTCTACCACTTGAGCCACAGCGCCACTTCCGGCTTTTTTCTTTTTGCTTATGTGGTGCTGAGGAATGGGACCCAGGGCCTCAGGCATGCAAGGCAAGCGCTCTACCACTGAGCCACCTTCCCAGCCCCTACACAAAAAATTTCTTAGGCTTTTATCAGTAACTTAGGACATTCTTTTCTTTACGCTCAGGGCCTGGAGTTCTCCTCCTGGAGCTTTTTCCCTCAAGGCCAGCGCTCTACCCCTGGAACTGTAGCTCCACTTCCTCTTTATAGTAAACAAGATAGTTAAAGGCTTCAGGACTTTCTTGCTTGTGCTGACTTTGAACCATGATCCTCAGATCTTAGTCTCCTGAGTAACTAGAGTTGTAGGTTTGAGCCAACAGTGCTTGGCTACATTTTCTTTCTTTTTATCTAAGAACAGGACTTGAACTTTAAGTTTTGGGGTTTTGTTGTGAGCCCTGGCTAGCCTAAAGCAGTTCTGTGAAAGTCTTTCTATGAATGCAGCCCTGGGCTTCAGTGGTTGAGTAATAGCTCAAGTGCATGGCTTTGTAGGATTATTATCAAAATACTCCAGGCACCGGGCACCAGTGGCTCACGCCTGTCATCCTAGCTACTCAGGAGGCTGAGATCTGAGGATTGCGGTTCAAAGCCCGCCCAGGCAGGAAAGTCTGTGAGACTTTTATCTCCATTAAACCACTAGAAAACCAGAAGTGCCACTGTGGCTCAAGTGGTAGGGTGCTAGCCTTTAGCTGAAACACTGAGGGACAGCACCCGCGCCCAGAGTTCAAGCCCCATGACCGACAAAAAAAAAAATAATCCTGGATTGTGCTGTCTAGAGAGTCTGGATGTCATTCTTACTGTTATGTCAAACTGAGCAAATATTCCTAAGAGAAATGTGATTTGGGTCGTGGGTTTGCTATATATCCAAAAATCCCACCAGATGTTTAGGGAAGTTTACTTCCCTCCCCCCACCCTTTGTCCAGTCCTGGGCACTGTCCTTGAGCTCTTCTGCTCAAGGCTAGCACTCAGCCACTAGAGCCACAGCATCACTTCCAAATTTTTGTTTATATGGTTTTGAGGATTGGAACCCAGGGCTTTGTGCATGCTAGGCAAGCACTCCACCACTCGCCACCTTCCCAGCCACGGGTCACTTTTTTTTTTTTTTATTGTGAAAATACTGTTCAGTTACATGGCAAGATAATGAGTACATTTCTTATCAAGCATTGTAGCCTCCTCCTTTGTTTCCCCTTCCCATCCCTTCCCACAATCCCCCCACCCCCCCTCCCCCACACCAATGTTGTAAAGCTCGTTTTCAACATGACAACTTGTACTTCTCATTATTACAACAAGTCCACCTGTATCCTTAAATGACTTGTTTTTCCCCATCTCCTCCACAAGTTATACTGACATCAAATATAGTGAAAGCAGGGGTTATACTGTCCCTTATTGAATTTCAATTAGATAGTCCATTATATCCTATGTCCCCTGAAATTGTGTTCCTATTCTGTGTGCTTTACTTTGCATTATTATCATTATTATTATTATTATTTTGTTGGTCGTGGGGCTTGAAATCTGGGCCTGAGCTCTGTCCCTCAGCTCTTCAGCTCAAGGCTAGCACTCTACCACTTGAGCTACAGCTCCATTTCCGGTTTTCTGGTGGTTTATTGGAGATAAGAGTTTCATGGACTTTCCTGCCTGGGCTGGCTTTGTACCGGGATCCTCAGATCTCAGCTTCCTGAGTAGCTAGGATTACAGGCGTGAGCCACTAGTGCCCAGCTTGGATTAATTTTTAAAATTATTTCTTTGTTGTTACAATTTTAATTAGGACTGGGAGAAATAAGAAAATCACAAGTGCTTGGTAGTCTCTCTTGATCCAGAAATTTCAATCTTACATTCCTGGCAACTAAGGATGACTGTAATAAAAGCCATGAATGGAATCAACTAGTCAGAAAATTCTGAATGGAATTCTGTATGCACTTGTTTTAGAGTAACAACAAATAGATCTCTAATATTCTTTGGATCTGAAAACACACATTAACTTATGAGGCAGATGATGAGGGAGAAAGGAATTGCTTTTTTCTCCCCAATGATAGGGATCAAATTTAACCCAGGGCCTCAAGAATGCTAAGCAGTAAGCAATGCTACCAGTAAGCAATTCCCTGACCTGGGGAGCCAAGGAAGATATTTTTTAAGGTGCTCAGATATTTCAAAGACCTGATACCTCACAGATCTTATCTCTCAGTTGGTATACATGGAATCTGAACAAGGTTGACCTCAGTTTGTGTTGAAAAGTCAATTCATGACTCCATTTAAAAAAATACATGAGACTGGTGCTGGTAGCTGCCTATAATCCTAGCTACTCAGGAGGTTTGAAGCTAGGCTGGGCAGAAAAATCCCTGTGAGACTTCTTTTTTTTGGTCAGTCATGGGCCTGGGCACTATCCCTCAGCTCTTCAGCTCAAGGTGAGCACTCTACCACTTGAGCCACAGCCCCACTTCCAGTTTTCTCATGGTTAATTGGAGATAAGAATCTCAAGGAATTTCTTTGCCCTTACTGGCTTTGAACTCGATCTTCAAATCTTAGCCTCCCGAGCTCAAATTCCTGTGAGATTCTTATCTCCAATTATCCACTCAAAAACCAGAAGTGACACAGTGACTCAAGAAGTAAGAGTGCTAGTGGTAGAGCACTTGCCTTGCATGCCTGAGGCCCTGGGTTCGATTCCCCAGCACCACATAAGCAAAAAGAAAAAAGCTGGAAGTGGTGCTATGGCTCAAGTGGTAGAGCACTAGCCTTGAGCTGAAGAGCTAAGGGACAGCACCCAGGCCCAGAGTTCAGGCCTCATGACTGACAAAAAAAAAAAAAAAAAAGGCATATGGCTTTTAGTAGTTTTGGTTCATATAGCTGTCTCTACTCAATATAGAATATTTTCATTATATAAAAAGAAACTATTAGCTAGGTGCTGGTGGCTCACATCTGCAATCCTAGCTACTCAGGAGGCTGAGATCTGAGGATCTCGGTTAAAAGCCAGCCTGGGCAGGAAATTGTGAGATCCTCAAATCTCAGCCTCCTGAGTAGCTAGGATTATAGGAATGAGCCACTGGCACCCGGCTATTAAATTTTTATTTGCAAGTATTTTCTCTTATTTTGCAATCCATTTTGAATTAGTTATTATTTTTTTAATGGTTGTGGGGCTTGAACTCTGGACCTGGGTGTTGTCCCTGAGCTCTTCAGCTCAAGGCTAGTGCTCTACTACTTGAGCCACGGTGCCACTTCTGGTTTTCTGATGGTTAATTGGAGATAAGAATCTCTCTTGAATTAGTTTTTATGTGTAGAGTACTCTAACAGCACTGCCAAACAAACTTTGTTTTTCCTCTGAAACAATTCAGTCTTGTTTTGTAGCCCAGGCTGGCTTCAAACTCACAGTTCTCTTACTTCTGAGGGCTGGAATCATAGATCTGAACTACCCCAACAAACTTCTTTTTTAATATTTTAATTTTTTTATAAAGGTGATGCACAGGGGGTTACAGTTATACAAGTCAGGCAAAAAGTGTATTTCTCATTTTTGGCCAATGTCACACCTTCCTTTGCTCTCTCCCAGTTTTTTCTTCCAATCCCCACCACCAGCGTTAATTTTCATTATAGTATCTAGTGAGTACCACTACAGCATTTGTTTGCCCTTTTCCCCTCTATTTCCCTTTATTCTCCCCCAAACAGATAAATGAACAAATAAGACAAAAAAGTTAAAAAAAAGCCGGGCGCTGGTGGCTCACGCCTGTAATCCTAGCTACTGAGGAGTCTGAGATCTGAGGATCGCGGTTCAAAGCCAGCCC
>NW_012275555.1:0-1305 GCF_000151885.1 Dipodomys ordii
TCAAAGCTGGAATCAGTAGCACTCAGGTGAGAACCATGGGAAGCAGATATACCCAGTGTGCTGGCAGTGTCCTAAGGGGACCAGTCTATCTGGCTGCCAGGCCTGAATGTTTGCAAGCACTGCAGAGCTATGCAGGCGCAATTGTGCAACAATGCTAACTGCTTACCCTGGCCAAACTTCACGGGCGTACTAGAAACCACGTGGGATTTACAAGGAGATGTTCACCCAGAACAGCCCGAGACCACCCGGCAGCAAGATTTTGGAATTCTTCCTAAGAAGCCTTGAAAGCAGTGAAACACTCCTATGTTGCAATAACTCAGAACCTCATTCTGAGTGTGCCCGGCAGAGGTCATTCCGCTGAACACAACCGTGGACTAAGTAGAGAAAGATGGAAGAAGTGGACTAATTAGAGCCAGATATAGGCATTGTGGTCGCGTGCCAAACAACTGAGCTCTTGTTCTCCAAACTTTCACAGAGTGCCATAAGTAGAGGTTCAACTTACTGCTCTGGTTGAGTAGAGTGTAGCCATAAAAGCTGGAAACAGTAGCACTCAGGTGAGAAGAACGGGAAGCAGATATACCCAGTCAGCTGGCAGTGTCTATGGGGACCAGCCTACCTGGCTGCCACGCCTGAATGTTTGCAACCGCGACAGATCTATGCATACAAAATTGTGCAGCAATGCAAACTGCGTAACCTGGCCAAATTTCACGGGTGCACAAGAAACCACGGGGGATTTACAAGGAGATGTTCACGTGGAACAGCCAGAGGCTGGCCGGCAGCAAGATTTTGGAATTCTTTCGAAGAAGCCTTGAAAGCAGTGAAACGTTCATATGTTGCAATAACTCAGAACCTCATTCTGAGTGTTCCCGGCAGAGGTCATTCATCTGAACACAACCGTGGACTAATTAGAGCCAGATTTAGGCAGTGGACTAATTAGAGCCACGTGTAGGCAATGTGGTCGCGTGAAAAACTACTGAGCTCTAGTTCTCCAAACATTCACAGAGTGCCATAAGTAGAGGTTCCTCTTACTGCTCCAGTTGAGTAGAGTGTAGCTGTCAAAGCTGGAATCAGTAGCCCTCAGCTGAAATGAAAATGAAGCAGATATACCCAGCCCACTGGAAGTGTCCAACAGGGACCAGCCTGTCTGGCTGCCACCCCTGAATGTTTGCAACCTCGGTAGAGCTATGCAGGCGCAATTGTGCAGCAATTCAAACTGCGTACCCTAGACAAACTTCACAGGTGTACAAGAAACCACGGGGGATTTACAAGAAGATGTTCACCGGGAATAGCCGGAGGCCTGCCAGC
>NW_012275556.1:0-1495 GCF_000151885.1 Dipodomys ordii
AAAAAAAAAAGCATATAAGTAGCTCAATATACATACATATATGAATATAATATATATGTATATATGCACACACAGTATTTTCTTTCAAGACTATTATAAAAAGAGATATATGGAGCTTTGGTAAATTATATCACAATCTTAGAACACATACACAAAATTAGGACAGTGAAGAGGAAGAGAGGGCTAGTGATTGGGAATAAATACTGGAGGAACTTTGGGTACTAATTATGTTCTGTTATTTGATCTTTGTGATGGTTATATGGATAATACTAAATTTAATATCCTAGATACTTGGAAGGCTGAGATCTAGAGGATTGCAGTTCGAAGTCAGCTTGGTCAGGAAAGTCCAACAGCCAAAATGACTAGTAAAAACCCAGGCTGGAGGTGGGGCTCATCCAGGTGGTACACCATCTGCTGAACAAGTGCTGCATGGACTTTGAATGAGAAGGCTGGTGCCAGTTCAAACCTAAAGACAAGCCCTCATACATTTCATTGAAAGTAAAATCTTAGTATAACCTTTCTGGAAAGCATTTTGGCAGAGATTTTGAAGTAACTTTAATATATTAATTTGTTGTTGTTGTTGTTGGTTGTGGGGCTTGAACTCTGGGCCTAGACGTTGTCTGTGAGCTCTTCAAATGAAGGCTAGCGCCCTACCTCTTGAGCCACAGCACCACTTCTGGTTTTCTGGTGGTTAATTGGAGATAGTCTCAAAGACTTTCCTGCCCAGGCTGGCTTTTTGAACTGCAATCCTCAGATCTCAGCTTCATGAGTAGCTAAGATTACAGGCATGAGCCACCGGCGCCTGGCAATATATATATATATATATATATATATATATATATATTTTTTTTTTTTAACTATTCTTTCAGGAATCTTCCAAAGGAAAATAATCTGTGTAAATGATTAATGTGTAAAGACATATCAATGCATAAAAACACACTTATTATAACATTTTGCATAATAGAATAACAACCCTAGAAGAATAGGTAATATAAATCATGATGCAGTATTATTCAAACCACTAAAATTTTATTCATGGGTTGCCTAACACAGGAAAATGCATATGCTTAAAAAGAATTGATGATGATCGGTACAGTGAGATCCTACCCATGTTTTATATATCGTGGTAAGACAAGCATGGTGGGGCATACCTGCAAGCCCAGAATCCAGAGGCTGAGGCACTAAGGTCACATGTCCAGAGCCAGCCTGCACTGCCTAAGAAGATGTGAAGATCTCCCTTCTGCTTTTTGTGTTTTTCCGCCAATTTTTCTCCAAAAGCAATCTGAAGAGGATAGCTGCAAGTATAGCTTAATTTATTTTCTGGTCCTACTGTTCGCTTATTTTTTTCGTAACATAAGTCATTGGTGCCTGTTGGGTTTTGTTTTGCTTTGTTTTTCCCCCAGTGGTGCTGAAATGAACCAAGAGCTTCATCCATGCTGAGCCATATTCCTGGCTCTACTTTTCCTCTTTGTTTTTGTTTTTTTTTTTGGGTCCG
>NW_012275557.1:0-1975 GCF_000151885.1 Dipodomys ordii
GCTGCAATGCTTGATAAGAAATGTACTCATTATCTTGCCCATGTAATTGTAACCCCTCTGTACAGTATGTTCACAAAAAATAAAAATAAAAAAATCAATCAGCCATTCAGCTTCCCTGAAGTAACAAAATGTAGTGCTTTGCAGCATGTGAAGATGGGAGTAAGCACTTCCTCTCCCCAATAACTTCACACTCACCACATTGCTGGGCCACTGCCACCATGGTGTAGTGGCGGATCAAGCTGGCTACAAAAGGGAGGGCACTGGGCCGCAGGTCCTTGATAACAGCAGACATAAACGCCCCCGTGAGAGCCTGCTCAAAGGTCTTCCGTGCTGGAGTGTCTTGTGCTTTGTAGCGATGTGATATGATGACATTAGGTATGGCCTTTTCAGTAAAGCTGAAAGTCAAAATGAGAACTCACCATGATACCCAACTCCTAGTCAATATTTCCACTGTGACTACCTGGCCACTTCCCTCTTATTCAGACATTTTGGATAAGTGAATTTCACAACTTTAATTATGGCAACATCTAGAATCAAATATGAATTTCATTATCAACATTTATGGTCAGTGGCTCAAGACACATCAGTTACTCTAAACACAAGAAAGGAGTAAGATAAATTACAAAAATGGAGGCATATTCAGTAGTCATTACTTTTTTGACTTAAGAGTTGATGATTTTGTGGTATGCTGGTGGCTCATGTCTGTAATCCTAGCTACTCACGAGGCTGAGATCTAAGGATTCTGGTTAAAGCCAGCCCAAGCAGACAAATCTGAGACTCACAAAAAGCTGGAAAAGACTGAGATTCTATCTCTGAGCTTTCTCACTCAAGATTGATGGCCTGTGCCTTAAGACACAGTTCCACTTTTTCAAGATCCAAGAATCACCTACACTTTCCTGCCAAGGCAGGGTTTTTTACTGTGATCCTCAGATCTCAGGCTTCCGAATTGTTATGATCATACACATGAACAACCAGCACTGACCTTTTACAATTAAAACCAGCTGTGTCCCAGTGGCTCATACCTATAATCCTTAACTCCTCAGAAGACTGAGAGACCTAGGATCATAGTTCAAAGCCAACCTGTGCAGTAAAGTCTGTTGGTGGTTAATTGAAGACTGCTATCTCCAATTAACCACTCAAAAAGCTAGAAGTGGAGTTGTGTTTCAAGTGGTAGAGTGCTAGCCTTGAGCAGATAAAGCTCAAGGACAGTGCACAGGCACTGAGGTCAAGCCCCAAGACCAGCACCAAAAAAAAAAAAAAAAAGCAACTAGGAGCCAGTAGCTTGTACCTACAATTCTAGCTACTCAAAGGCTGAGATCTGATGATCACAAGTTCAAAGCCAGCCAACCCATGAGACTCTATGTCCAGTTAACTAGTAAGAACCACAAGTGTAGCTGTGGCTCAAGAGGTTAGAATGCTAACCTTGAGCAAAAAGCTCAGGGGCGCCACCCAGACTGAGTTCAAGCCCCAGAACCAACGTGGGGAAAAAATGAACAACAACAAAAAAAAAGCCCTACACTTTAAAGAAGCCAAATCCTAAGAAGTAAATCAAGTGAAGATCAAATAGGCATGTAAAAAGTCACAACTAGAAAAGCAAGCTGCTACATGCTGAAAAATCCCACCAAGAGAACAGAATCAATCAATTATGTGGATCTAGCTGTTAAAGCATTACTGCCAGTTTTTTCATGAGATTAACTAAAACCCATACAAGTGAAGAATCGAGGCAGCACTAGCTGGGCACCAGTTCTGGAAGTTCCGGTCATTATGTCTCCTTCACTCCAATTCTTCAAGTCTCTTACTATTTTTAATTTCTATTTTTATCTCTGCATGCATGCTTCACTTTTTTTTTTTTTGATCCAGTCATGGGGCCTGAACTCTCGGCCTGGGCGCTGTCCCTCAGCTCTTCAGCTCAAGGCTAGCACTCTACCACTTGAGCCACAGCACCACTTCCAGCTTTTTTCTTTTTGCTTATGTG
>NW_012275558.1:0-1207 GCF_000151885.1 Dipodomys ordii
TTTTTCTTTTTGCTTATGTGGTGCTGAGGAATCGAACCCAGGGCCTCAGGCATGCAAGGCAAGTGCTCTACCACTGAGCCACCTTCCCAGCCCCTGCATTGTCTCCTTTACCTATCAACACAATCAGTATTTCCACAGAAAGCAGTGAGAATTTGCTTACCTCAACTAAACGAGGGAACTTATTGTTGGCCATAGGTGATCCAGACTCAACTGTTCTTCAGGTAGTAAGTCTGTCTCTAAAATTCACAGGGACCAAACCAGATCAGGGCTGCCTGGCTGGATGAAACACCCTCGTGAGGCACCCCCTGCTGATGGCATTTGGACAGCTTCAGGGCCCCTGTTCTAGCCTTCTAGGTTGGAACTCCCAAAACACTGTTTTCTATCTCTCCTGGGTCTCCTGTTTTGAAAAGACCACAAGATCAAGAAGGATGACCCATTGTAAGCTAGACAGATGCTCATCAAAGGAAAGGAAGGGATCCTATGAGTGATGCTTCCTTTTATCTCTTGTTTCTGCTTACCATGTATTTTATTGAGCCAAACAGTTCACTGACAATGCCTGTCAGTACCATTCCTGAGATCAAATCCTCCTTCAGGCTCACTTAGCATGATCATAGACACCAATGATAGGCCCAGAGTATGCAGAATAAGAATGAAGGCCACATAAAGAATGTAAACGTATTCATTTGTGTGAGTTTACCACGTAAAACTCCAGTGACTTCCCATTTCACTTCAAATAAAATCTACATTCTTCATCTGACCCAATCAGGCCTATTGTCAGATCTTCTTCCTAACATTCTCCCATTCTCAAAACACATCAAGCTTGCCCTGCCCTCAGCTCTTTATCCTGCCTGGGAAGCCTGCCTCATATCACACGTGGACCTTTCTATATCTACAGGTCCTAGTGTATTCCCTCAGAGACCTTAAGTTAATGGGGAGGGGGAGCCCAGACACTCTCTTCCTCTTACCCTGTGATCTTTTCTACTGACTTATGTGATGTTGTCACTTGTTTATTTGCTTATTGTTCTCTCCTCACTAGAATGTTAGCTCTATAGGAGAATGGGCCTTGCCAAGTTCTTTGCTTGTGTGTCCCAGATACCTAAAAAAGTCCTGAGGATTCAGGTGGACCTGTTGCAACAATGAGAAGTACAAATTGTCATGTCAAAAAGGAGCTTTACAACGTCAGTGGGGGTGCGGGGGGGGGATTGGA
>NW_012275559.1:0-2594 GCF_000151885.1 Dipodomys ordii
AAAAAAGCCAGAAGTGGCGCTGTGGCTCAAGTGGTAGAGCGCTAGCCTTGAGCTGAAGAGCTGAGGGACAGGGCCCAGGCCCAGAGTTCAGGCCCACGACCGGATCTAAAATAAAAAAAGGTCTGGAGCATTGTTCAAGTGGCAGAACACCTAGCAAGCACCAGGTCCTGAGTTCAGTCCCCAGTACTGGAAGTTACAGGCATTCATTGTCCAAGATCCTAGTAGCCTTTTACAACTCCCGGACTCTGCTGTAGAGAGCTATAGAGTCCGGCCATTCTTTACACAACATACAGAGTAACAGCTCTGACAAGTGTTTTCATTCCCAGCTTCTCTGGAGCAGACGTCCTTCTGTATAGTTCCTCAATCTTCCACAGATTTCTCACACTTTATTGTTTGCTTGTCTTTCTTCCCCCAGATGACTGTATCTACAACACCTAGCCCAGAATGCTTGGCACAGAATTGTTCAGTCACATGAGATGTGATTCAAGTCACAGTGGGAACCTGGAGGGTTGGTCAGGGATCTTTAACTGCAACAGAAACAAAAAGAAATTTGAAACCAAAAGCATTTCCTTTGGAGAAGGCCCAGAAAGGCTGGAAAAATGGAACTCAGGAACTCAGAGGAGTTTCTCAGTGAAATAAGTGAATTATCATCCTCAACATCAGAGTCGTGGGAAAGGGTCTCAGTGGGCGGGCTTCAAGGTCAGGTGTCAGGCTTTGGCCTCACAGGGTAGGGAGAAGAACTGCAGCAGAGACCTTTGGCAACACTCATGTGCTCTATGATGGGTGGGCAAAGTTTTCTAACCCACTGAGCCTGGGCCCTGCAAAAGCAAGTGACGGGAGAGAAAACCAGAGAGCAACTGGACAAGGAAGTGACTTGTGCCAGCCCAAGTCTGCTGCGCTGTCCCAGGGCTGGAAAGGTGCAGAGACATGAACTGCACAGTATTCAGTAGGGGTTCCCTCATGTCTTTATAGTGAGTCAAAGGGTGGGATGAGGGCTGGGAATGTGGCTCAGTGGTAGAGTGCTTGCCTAGCATGCATGAAGCCCTGGGTTCAATTCCTCAGTACTACAAAAACGAAAAAAGCCAGAAGTCACACTCTGTCTCAAGTGGTAGAGTGCTAGCCTTGAACAAAATAAGCTCAGGGACAGTGTCCATGCCTTGAGTTCAAGTCGCAGGACTGGCAAAAAAAAAAAAAGTTGGAATGAAGCCACTGGGCTCTGGAAACCCAGGGTCCTTAGCATTATTGTTTATTTTGCTTTGCATTTGTTGCCTGTAGTGTTGATTGATCCTGGAATTTTCCACATGCTAGGCCAGGTGGACTATTGTTAAGTATACCCACAGTCCCTGTTTGTGTGTGTGTGTGCATGTGTGCGTTTGTGTGCGCACTGCTATTGGGGCTTGAACTCAGGTACTTGTGTTCTTTTTTGGGGTGAGAAGGGTACTAGGGCTTGAACTAAGGGCTTGTCCCTTAGCTTTTTCACTCAAGGCTAGCAATTTCACTCTACCACTTGAACTCCACTTCCAAAGTTTTGCTGGACAGTTGGAGGTAAGAGTTTCATAGACTTTTCCTGCCCAGATTGGCTTCAAACTGTGATCCTCAGACCTCAGCCTCCTGAGTAGCTAAGATTACAGGTGTGAGGCACTGGCACCTAGTTCCTGTTAGCTAGTTGACATATTAGTTTTATGATTCAAAAAGGGACAAGATGACAGCAGCCTCAATAATCAAGATGGTTGCTAAAAAGAAAACGGTCCCGGAGATAAACCTCAGCGCTGCTTCCAAGAGCCTGCTTCATCTATCTCTAAGCAGGATCCACGCATTTACTCAAAGTACTTGGCCTGGTGCAGCCCTGGCTGACTGAGTTGTCTGCAGTGAGGGCTTAGGTGGGGCAGTGGGCTGATCTCCAAACTCTTCCAGTGAAGCTGACCCTGGGATTGCGCCCAGGAGGGTGATCCAGCCTTCTCCAGGGAGGAACCAGACCAGAAGTTTCTATTGCAAGTGCCAACTGGCTAGAGCACCAAGGAATGTCATAGTCTACTGATGGCTTGGCTGGGCAGCCAGAGGGCTCTGTGTGTTTCTCTGGGGCCTGGCTTTCACAGGAGTGCACCAGGCCAGGCACAGCAAAGGTAAAAGAGATAAGGCCCTCCTCCCAGCCCCTCCAATCAGAGTAGAATCACATTTGGGTTGTTCGTGTGGGACTGTGTTTGAATGAGGAGTATTATAGATGGGTGACATTGGTTTAGGCCTATAATCGTAGCTACTCAAGAAGCTGAGATGTAAGGATCAAGGTTCAAAGCCAACCTGGGGCTGGGAAGGTGGCTCAGTGGTAAAGCGCTTGTCTTGCATACATGAGGCCCTGGGTTTGATTCCTCAGCACCACATAAGCAAAAAGAAAAAAGCCGGAGCCGGGCGCTGGTGGCTCACGCCTGTAATCCAAGCTACTCAGGAGGATCGAGGATCTGAGGATCGAGATTCAAAGCCAGCCAGGCCAGGAGAGACTGTGAGACTCTTATCTCCAATAAACCACCAGAAAACCGGAAGTGGCGCTGTAGCTCAAGTGGTAGAGCACTCGCCTTGAGCTGAAGAGCTGAGGGACA
>NW_012275560.1:0-2345 GCF_000151885.1 Dipodomys ordii
AACACACACACACACACACACACGCGCGCGCGCGCACGCACGCACGCACGCACGCGTGTGCTCCAAGTGTTAGTGGCTACTCAGGAGGCTGAGATCTAAGGCGCACAATTTGAGGCCAGCTTGGATAGGAAAAGTTTTATCTCCAGTTAACCTGCAAAAAGTCAGAAGTGGAGCTGTGGTTCAAGTGGTAGAGTGCCAGCCTTGTGCAAAAAAAAAAAAAAAGGAAAAACTTTAAGGCCTGATTTCAAGCCCAAGTTCCAGCACAAAAGCAAACAATAAACAAATGATTATAATGCAATTAACTTTTTCCAACACAATCCAATTCGATGCAATTTTCCTAACATGAAAGAGTCCAAAACATCAGAGAGGAAAATAACCCATAATCCTGAGATGAAGAAACAAGTCTAAAGCAATCCCTTAATCTTCCCTAGCTTGGGATCTCTATTTCATTTTTCTTGAAAACATATCTATACCTAAAATAAAACAGAGAGCACCTAAATTCATCAGCAACTTGTTAATACTTTCTATGTATCTGCCACATAACTCAGGCAAGCAAAAGACTAGAGAAATATACAACTTCAGGTCTAGGCCTTTATTTAAGGTGACAGTCTAAACTCCTGTAATTGCAGCAGGTATTGAAAGTGTGAGTCAGAGTCAATTCTTCAGTCTTCACTGAAAATGCCCTTTTCCTAACACAGAACATGTACCTGGGAACTTGATTTTATAATGTGTTCTCAAAGTAAAATGAAAAGGCATGTATGAACTGTAGAATCTATTTGAATGTGTTTAAAATAAACTACATATATCCCATAGCATAGTTACTAGGACTGTTATAAAGACCAAAATGGACTTAGACATAAAGTTCTTACTTATGAACTAACTCATGTAAAGCAGTGTTGGGGACAGTGATCAGATTCTGAAGGAGCTCCTAACTTGGGAGCCATCACTAAGAAAGACCTGGGCCTTTCTCAGTCCCTCTTGCCATTCCCCCCTACCCCTTCCCCCTACCCTCCCAACAAGCCATCTCATTAAACCATGCTTCCTTTCACTTCCACACATTAAACTCCTATGACTCTGAAAAGATTTCTAAAAAGATTCTACCTTCTCCATAAATTGCTAAATAGGAGATAAATACAGACAACTAGACATTAAGTTAAAAATAGAAAGGCCCTATCTGCTTTCTGATTATAATTTTTGTAAAAACAACAAAGAAACTTGGCGGCTACTATGCCACATACTTTCCTGCCAAACAAGTGTTTTTCATGGTGCTTTCTGACATCAACTTTAATATATAAAAATGCAAATGATCTGACATGGATCAAAGAGTATTCAAGGCCCCCCTCCCAAGCACATCTAGAGTTCATTATAATGTTGTAGGATAATATCCTGTTAGCTGAAATATTTCATTTCCACACTTTATAGTTAAAAACGGAAACTTTCCCTCCTTGACAATTACAAATCAAAACAAGTCATGGCATCTGAGCTTGGGTATCACACCATCAGCCCTGTGCAGGCACCAACTGGTTCCTCTGAAAGAGTAGCTGTCTCTTCCCCAGCGGACCTTGCTTTTGCCAGGGCAGATTTTTATCAGTCCCTCCAAAGACAGCCTTGGAGCTAAAGAGACACAGAAAGTGAGCCCAGAGGGCTGTTCTTTGTTGCTTTCTCCAAAGCTCCATTTGTCAGAGAGCCTACCCCTGCACACATTTATCCAAGGGTAAATCACTGATCCAAAAACTAAACTAAGCTAAACGGAAATAAACCAATAAGCACGTTAAAAACAAAAGCCATGCCACTGTTAAAAATTATATCCTTAACAGAATGAAAAAGTACCTAGATTAACAAAATTTAAACCCATAGAAGGTGTACCATGAAGCTAGACCACAAAAGCTCAGTACTTTACAACAATCACTAAGCAGCCCTGACAGTCTGTCCTCCAGCTCTTAAGTTCCCCAGGGAGCTTTGGGGCATCCTCTCCACCAGAAGTATGTGGCATATTGCAAGAACGAACGTTGCTATACCTCGGCTGCAGAATAAGAAACGACTCACTGTACAGAGAATAAGAAACTACACACTCTATATCAAAGCAAACAAAGTCAGCACAAAACGGATTGTTTTTGCCCTTTACTTTGGAGAAGTACAAGAGTAAAGTCACTTTAAATCCTACCATAAATAAATAAGACATGCTAAGAACACATAATACTCTCCTAGAGTTACAAAAGTTTGAGGTATTTCTACAACCAAGTGGGCAGAGTGGTAAGTTTTTCTCAAGCCAATTACACTTCTGCACACTAAGTCCGTCACTCTAAAGGCTGAAGGGGCACAGAACACACACACACACACACACA
>NW_012275561.1:0-2085 GCF_000151885.1 Dipodomys ordii
GAAAAATCATAACATGATATGAATAACAAGGTTCTACTTTGTTTCATAAATACATAGAAATAATGAAATCATTATAAAGAATAAGATAAAATTAGAAGCGAAGTTGGGAGAGCATGTAGGGAATAAAGTATATATTTCTATATATGTCTGAATTATATATAGATGCTGTACATACATATATATCACATAGGTTCATTTTTTATTGAGACATAATTCTTGTACTATAAAATTCACCCTATTAAAATGAACAATTCTGTGGTGTTTAATATGTTCATACTATTACATACTATCTCAATTATCTATTTCCAGGACATTTTTCATTGCCCCAAAAGGAACTGTACTGTATCAAGTAGCTGGCCCACATTACCTTCTTTTCTCAGCTCCAATCAACCACTAAATTTGCCTCTGTCTCAGTAGATTTGGAGACATTTCATATAAATAGAATGTTACAACATGAGGTCCTTTGTATCTCAAATTTTTCACTTAGAATAATATTTTCAAAATTCATCACTGCCACTGATACATTATCATGTGTCAAAATGCCATTGCTTTTTCACTGTTGAATAATACTCCATTTTGTTGGTACATTTTGTTGAACAGATCTACATTTTATTCATCTACCACAGGTTGAGGGACTTTGGAGTTGTTTCCACTTTCTGGTTATTTTCAATAATGCTGCTGTGAGCATACAAGTTTTCATAGACATGCTTTCAGTTCTCTTCATTACTACATAGAAGGGGAATCACTGAATCATATAACTTTATATTTAGCCTTTTGAGAAACTACCAGACTATTTTCCAGAGGTCTGTGCCATTTTTCATTCCCTGCATCAGTATATGAAGTCTCTAGTTCCTTCACATCCTACCAATACATCTCTCCATCTTTTCTTATATCCATCTAATGAGTATGACATGGTACCCCATGTTTATAGGTCTGCTTTTAAATTTTTGCAAATTGTACAAAAATCACAATCATTTTCCAAGTAGTTACTTTCCATACAAGATCATACCCAAAGCCTTTCTAATTAATTGTGGATTTTGGTAAAGAAACCCTAAGAAGATGGTCTATTTGCAGTTAGTTGTACTTGCTTTGTTAATATATTTTGTGTCAGGATAAAAGTATTTATAAGTATAAAAGGGTATATAAGAGTAGATAAAAGTATGTATGAGTGTGCAAGTCAGTGTGTATATGAGACCCGATTAGAGCAAACACTGAAATGGTACGGCAGAATCACATTTAATTCTTCCCCTCCAAACACTGGTTTTGACATATGCTTTGTAAAAAGTTTAATCTTTTATGTGGTTTGGCAAATCAGATATATTTTTAATGTCTGTATTTGGTATGTTTAATAATTAAAAGATCTTGCCAGCCGGGCGCGGGTGGCTCACGCCTGTAATCCTAGCTACTCAGGAGGCTGAGATCTGAGAATCATGGTTCAAAGCCAGCCAGGGCAGGAGAGACCGTGAGACTCCTATCTCCAATAAACCACCAGAAAACTGGAAGTAGCGCTGTAGCTCAAGTGGTAGAGCACTCACCTTGAGCTGAAGAGCTGAGGGACAGCGCCCAGGCCCAGAGTTCGAGCCCCACGGCCGACCAAAAAAAAAAAAAAGATCTTGCCAGCTGCTGGTGGTAAGGATTATATTCATAATCCTAGATGTTCAGGAGGCTGAGATCTGCGACTTGTAGCTTCAAGCCAGCCTGGACAGAAAAGTAGAAAAGTGCATGAAATTCTTATATCTAGGTAACCAGCAAAAAGCATCAGAAATGGAGGTGTAGCTCAAGTGGTAAAGCAAAAGCCTTGAGCAAAAAAGCCAAGCAAGAGCACAATGCTCCCAAATTCAAGACCCAGTACCAAAATAAAATAAATAATTAAATTTTTTTAAAGATTTTTTTCAGGGAAACATGGGAGTCAAACAGATTCCTCTTTAAAATAATGCTTTCATGTTGTCTAGATTATTGTCAGCATCTGGAACTTTTTTTGGAGGGGGGGGGGTCCAGTCGTGGGGCCTGAACTCTGGGCCTGGGCACTGTCCCTCAGCTCTTCAGCTCAAGGCTAGCGCTCTACTACTTGAGCCACAGTGCCAC
>NW_012275562.1:0-1398 GCF_000151885.1 Dipodomys ordii
CAGAGTAGAGCTGTGGCTCAAATGGTAGAGCACTATCCTTGAGCAAAAAATACCAGATAGTGCCTAGCCCCTGAGTTTAAATGTCAGGACCAGCAAAGAGACCCAAGTACACACACACACACACACACACACACACACACACACACACACACACACACACACACCTCTGAGCTATGGTAGTCCTATCTTGAATTCCACCATTCTCTGATGTCACTCTACTTGTGACTACAAAGGTCTTGCCTTTGTAGGTGTTTGAGACACACTTAAGTAGAAGATCATGGATGCTATGTTCCTCTCCCAATGACCTAGTTCCTAGTCACACTAGGCTGACCTGATTCTATTTTTGTCTTTGGTTCTCAGATCTGATAGCCTCCATTATAGAAGGATGGAAAGCAGTCCCTCAGCCTGGAAGCATAGCATACCCTGACAGGATTCACTGAGGGAAGTGAGGAAGAGAAAGCAGGTCTGAAAGAAAAGGCCAATCAATCACTTTGCCTGGCCTTTCTTGACAAATAGTCTGCCCTTGGATTCACCCTATAACTTTGCCTCAGGCAAAGAGTAAAAGGGGTAATTTGAAGGTCTTGTTAAGAAAAAAGTCTTATAGCTACTAAAGACAAAAGATGAAGTCAAGGAAGTGTAGCACCACTCATCAACCTGGAAGACTCCACAGTGTCCTCTGAGTTTAAGGTAGGGATTCAAATCCACATGGGAGATTCAAACAAAAACTCAGTGCATGTTAACTCTAACATAGCATTTGGTCAAAAACAGGTTACACATGCAACAGAGGGCCCATAAGATTACAATGGAGGTGGAAAGTTCCTACCACCTAGGATATGCAGTCCCAGCAGTTACAACATCATAGCTCAAGGCAACGTTCGTGTGTTTATGGTACTGCTGGTATAAACAAACCTGCTGTGCTGCCAGACACATAAAAAGAGAGCTCATACCATGTCCAGCACATGACACTTGATAACAATAATAAACAATTCTATTACTCATGCATTTGTAGTTTTCTTTCCTTCCTTTCCTTCCCTTTTCTTTTGTGTGTGTGTGTGTGTGTGTGTGTGTGTGTGTGTGTGTGTGTTATTGGGACTTCAATTCAGGGCCTGAGCTCTGTCCCTTAGTTTTTGTAATCAAGGTTGTTACTTTGCCATTTGAGCTACTCCTGCTTTTAGCTTTTTCCTGGTTAACTAGACATAAGAGTCTCTTGGATTTGTCTTCCTGGATTAGCTTCAAGTTGTGGTCCTCAGAGCTCATCCTCCTAAGTAGTTAGGATTACAGACATTAGCTATCAGTCTCTGCCTGTTATTCACTTCTTTTCTTTCTTTCTTTCTTTCTTTCTTTCTTTCTTTCTTTCTTTCTTTCTTTCTTTCTTTCTTTCTTTCTTTCTTTCTTTTT
>NW_012275563.1:0-1241 GCF_000151885.1 Dipodomys ordii
GGGGGGGGGGGGGGAGATCTGAGGGACCGTGCCCAGGCCCAGAGTTCAGGGGGGCCTGAACTCTGGGCCTGGGCACGGTCCCTCAGATCTTCAGCTCAAGGCTAGCACTCTACCACTTGAGCCACAGCGCCACTTCTGGCTTTTTTCTTTATGTGGTGCTGGGGAATCGAACCCAGGGCCTTGAGCATGCAAGGCAAGCGCTCTACCACTGAGCCACCTTCCCAGCCCTAGAGATTCTTTTCTTAAAAAATATTGTTGTCCCCAAATACATGATGATGTTCTTACTGAAAAAAGACAAATTAAGTGATATAATAGTATAAAATAGAAATGAGCTGTATTCTTAACTCCATATTCCCTTATACAAGGGTGATCAGGGATACTAATTGTTACTTATCCTTCTGTCATATTTTCAAAATGTAAATTGACTCATTCTGTAGGTGGTTTCCCATAACTTTTTTGGAACAATGCCTTTTGGAGGTCTTTCTACAGCAACATATCCAGTTCTTCTGTTTCCTCATGGACAATATTGTCTCTATATGTGGGCAATTAGATAATTCCTAATCCTTTAATTTCATGGTTAACACTAGGTTGAATTCCATGTACATACCTTTTTACACACCTGAAAAAGCTACCTTGTAGGAATAGTTTCCCTAAAGGTGGAGTTGAAAAGTCAAAACACACACTGTACATATTTAACATTTAATAGAAAAAATAAATGGAAATATCTAATATTTTACTATTGTTAAGATATCCTCCAAAAGGACTATATATGTTTATAATCCTACCAACACTATGTATGTGAGAGTGATCTGGGGGTTTTATTCCACATTAAGGTATTTTCCAAAATGTATTACTATTAGCAACCTAATTGGGAGATGTACTAGAACTTAGTGAGCACGAAAATAGGTAAAAATCTGAAAGCATTGCGAACTATTGGGATACAGGGTCTACTTACTGGCCACTAAAAATGTAGACCAGTTTATAGTTTGGGACACTACTTCTAATGCTGTATTATATCAAGTGATGCCATTTTCATGGTATATAAAATTAGAGTTCTCATTTTGATAAAAGTCACATTAAGTAAACATAATTACATGTAAGGGGAAGGGAAGAAAAGAGAGTAAGAATGAAAATAACATTTAGAGAATATATATATATATATATATATATATATATATATATATATATATATATTGACTGGTCTTGGGGCTTGAACTCTGGGCTTGGGCACTGTCCCTGTG
>NW_012275564.1:0-1241 GCF_000151885.1 Dipodomys ordii
CCCCCTGCACATACTCCCCCTGCACACACTCCCCTGCACACACTCCCCCTGCACACACAGCCCCTGCACACACAGCCCCTGCACACACTCCCCCTGCACACACTCCCCCTGCACACACTCCCCTGCACACACTCCCCCTGCACACACTCCCCCTGCACACACAGCCCCTGCACTGTGAACCCCGGACCCCTGCTGTTCACACACCAGCCTGAGGTCATGCACTCACACAGGGACTGGCATGGACCAGGCGCGCTGACGCCCCCTCACCAGCCACCAGGGGCCTCCTGCTCTGGGACAGGAGGCCAGGCGCTCCTTCTCCTAGACTGCTGGTCCCAGGCTGTCCACACGGGGGGGGGGCATCATGTGGCTTGTTTGCTGCCATGCCCAGAGGGACAGGTCCCGTGTTCGTTGTTTCTCTGGCACGCATTGAGTACATGGCTTTAGACATTCAAAGGTGCTGGAAGCCAAGCATCAAACAGTCTGATGATGAAAGCCTCACGTGGTCCTATGACCCAACACCTACCATGTGCCACCAACCCCTATTTCCTGTGGGGGAGGGGAGGCATGCCAAGGTCATCAGAGGCATTCTATTTGTGGAAACATATTGTAGGAGGTAAATAATACTCAAAAATTAAATATGGGAACTACTATGGTCTGACTGATTTATCTACCCTAAGTCATACTTTAGGATTAACCATTTGGGTCATTGTGAGATAATTAGATCATTAGCGAGCCCTTAAATGAGGTTAGTGAAAACTAAAGCTAGATCCTTACATATCACCCTGCACCAGAATCAACTCCAAATGGATTAAAGCCCTCGGAGTCAAAGCAGACACTCTAAAAACATTACTGGATGGAATAGGAGAAACCCTAGGTCTCCTTGGCACAGGCCAAAATTTTCTTAATAGAGACCCAGAAACACAACAAATCAAAGAAAGGTTGGACAAATGGGATTACATGAACTTGCAGAGCTTCTTCATGGCAAAGGACATAGCTAGCAAGATTAATAGAAAGCCCACAGATTGGGAGAAGATCTTCACTAGCCATACAACGGACAAGGTTCTCATATCTAAAATATACCTGGAACTCAAAAAATTAAATCCGCCAACAACAAATCCTCAAAGAAATAACTGCCCAATAAACAAGTGGGCTAAAGCCTTAAAGAGAAACTTCTCTGTAGAGGAAAGAAGGATGGCTAATAGACACATGCAGAAATGCTCAACCTCCCTAGCCATAAAAGA
>NW_012275565.1:0-1431 GCF_000151885.1 Dipodomys ordii
AGGCCCAGAGTTCAGGCCCCATGACAGGAAACCCCCCCAAAAAATTCATTGCATATACTACCAAATTAAGAAGGGAAGAGGTGAGGGAAGTGAGAATATTGAAAGAAGTGACAGGGATCAAGATACACTGTATTCATATTTTGCTGCTTCGCAACTACTTAAAGATTTTTTTAATTTAAAGAAAAAAAGAATCACATCTGGAATCAAATGGCATTACTGAATAGTTCTTATGCAATGAAAATAATGCTTGATACACATATCACTTTATTTCTCTTTGTAGAAATTGTTAATATGCATGTTACAGATAGAGAAACTAAGAGGAAAAATTACTTTTTCAACTTAAATATTGCCAGATTCAGAGAAATAAATGTGGAGGTGCGATCTGTCTTGCCTTGGAAATCCACTGCCATTTTGTATACCCATAGTGGTAAATTAAGGAAAATATTCACCCATCATCCTGTTTCCTACTTTGGGCAACATAGGCCTGTTCCTGATGTAAGGTAAAATGCTAATATGTTCTTTTTAGGACCTCAAAAGAAGATTCAAAAAGATTTTTTGTGGATTAGGACAAGGGATTGTAGAAGATGCCTCTTGCCCTGTGCATCAAGAGAGAAAGACAGAGAGATATGTTTGACGTAGAATAAGGACAAAGCCTGCAATTGGATTGGCATATGGGAGTAGAGGTCTCTGACTAGAGCATTAATTTCTCTGTTCTGTTTGTATTGTCTCTCCTCAGCCTAAAATACCAGAGAATGGTCATGCTGGGCATTTATTATGGAAAGTATACTTATACAGAGTTAGAAACATAGAGAGCTGTGAGAAAACCCTAAGCCCTATGCCAAATAGCTAATAAAAGCCAAGCCAAGCAGAGCAATAGCTTTGTTGTTCTAAGCCGGGAGCTATTCTCCTGAGTGAGGCTTTCTCATGATTCCTCTCGTTCATAGATGTATTCATGTTACACTCACGCATTTTAATCCTCTGCTATGTGCCCATCAGTTCCAAAGTTTCAAGGGAAATACAAAGGTCAACAAACATTATTTTTACTGCTGAAACACATAAAGGACATAAACGTTCAGAATCACAGATAACTAGCAGTGCCTAAGAAGCTCAGCCTACAAATACTTCTTGTCTCATGAAAAGAGACTTGACTTAGATGCTAGTCATGAACCAAGAGCAATAGCTTCTTCAATGACACCCCTGGAACCTGGAAGTTTTTGAGAATTTTAGTGCTTCTAAAAGCCTTACATACAGGTACCTTCATCTGTGAGCTGAATTGTATTATGGCTAACATAGTTTCCAGATTTCATGTCTCCTTATTCTAATTATTTTTTTTCTGGGTCCAGTCGTGGGGCCTGAACTCTGGGCCTGGGCACTGTCCCTCAGCTCTTCAGCTCAAGGCTAGCGCTCTACCACTTGAGCCACAGTGCCACT
>NW_012275566.1:0-1239 GCF_000151885.1 Dipodomys ordii
CACTCCGGCTTTTTTCTTTTTTGCTTATGTGGTGCTGAGGAATCAAACCCAGGGCCTCAGGCAAGCAAGGCAAGCGCTCTAGCACTGAGCCACCTTCCCAGCCCCAATCTCCAAGATTTATAGCTCAGTATTGTGTGTCACCTTTTTTTTTTTTTTTTGTTATCAGGGAGCAGGAATAAGAAATATAATAGGGACTGAGGGTATAGTTCAATATTAGAATGATTGAAGCCCTAGGTTTTTTCCCTAGTATGAAAAAAAGAATTCAGTGTTTGCTTGAATTTGTGTAGAGGAAAAACCAGGAGGGTGAGTGTGAAACTTTTCATTGTGTATGTGTGTTTGTGTGTCTCTTCGTGTATACATATTTATTTATTTTGGGGCAGTACTGGGGTTTAAATTCAGACAGGCAGGTGTTCTACTGCTTGAACCATTCCTCCCAGCCAGTGTTTTCTTGGTTTTTGTTTTGTTTTTAATAGTGTTTCACTTTTTTTTTGGGGGGGGGTCCGGTCGTGGGGCCTGAACTCTGGGCCTAGGCACTGTCCCTCAGCTCTTTAGCTCAAGGCTAGCACTCTACCACTTGAGCCACAGTGCCACTTCCGGCTATTTTCTTTTTGCTTATGTGGTGCTGAGGAATCGATCCCAGGGCTTCAGGCATGCAAGGCAAGCGCTCTACCACTGAGCCACCTTCCCAGCCCCGGTGTTTCATATTTTTGCCAGCCTAGACCGAAATCTTCAAATAGCTAGGATTACAATTATATGCTAACATACCCAAAGTCAACTTGTTTTTGGAACTTTTAGCTATTAATAAGTCATTTATTTATCAGCATACAAGTAAAAGATTTCCATCTAGTTTATGAGTTATTTAGGGTAAAACTTAACTGCTACATCAGACCACGTAGTATCAGTGGCTTAACACAGAAGAGATATTGTGGGAGATTCCCTGCCACCTGATGTTCCCAGACCCTGCCTGTTCCTCCCATCTTGTGCTTTGCTCATTTCCTTGGACTTTGGAGCCTCTCTCTTCCCCTCCCCTTGATTTCAATTCAATATGTTAGTTTTATGAGTACATTCTCCCCAATTTCGCCCAACTCCACCTATCCCCTCCATTTTCCTAGTTACATTTTCACATATGTATATTTTCCCACCTTTCCTCTTCATTTGTCCGCCTCCTTCCCTTTGTTCTTATCTCCCCAGAACTTTTATATATATATATATATATATATATATATATATATATATATA
>NW_012275567.1:0-2111 GCF_000151885.1 Dipodomys ordii
GTCTCTCCTGCCCGGGCTGGCTTTGAACCGGGATCCTCAGATCTCAGCCTCCTGAGTAGCTAGGATTACAGGCGTGAGCCACCAGCGCCCGGCTGGGAGAGATGTTCTTTTGCAAGGATGGAAAAGGCTTAAGCTGACTACTGGCCATGTGACCTAGAGTGTCTCTCTACAGAGGAGTGCTGCCTTTAATATTTGGCCCCATTTTTATTCATAATTTTGTTCTGTTTCTGATTTCACATGTTACAAGATGTCTGCCTGGCTGGGTCCCCCAGGAGCTCAGGTGCCTCTAACCTGATGCTGCCGTAAGCCAAACGAGGACCACCACAGACCCGCGTGGACTCCATAGCCACAAGCTCAAACCTGAGACACTCCCCTTCTGTTCCCAAGGAATGATAACTAACGCCTGGGTTCTTGCGAGGGGCTTACCGAGTCTGGATAAGTTTAGTCCACTTCTCCCTGGAGCTGCCTGGGGCAAGTCTGTCAAGAGGGCCGGAACTCCAGAGCAAAGGAAGTCCTAGAATACCACTGGGTAGTATGCTGTCTCATTCAGTCCTGAGTCCATTTGTGCTCCAATGCTGTTCTGACGTTGGTTGATGGGGGGGATGAGGGGAGGCCACCCCTGAGGGCCCAGAAGGGTTGGAATCTTGCTGCAACCTCTGAAAGATCAAATTTACTGAGATCTGGAATTTGCCTCAGTGTCTCCCTTTAGTAAAATAAATAAATTAAATAAAAGCAAAAACATCTCTCAGTTTGCCAGCTAGCCATAGTTGTACAGCTTTGTGGTTTTATGCTTGCCAGGTGGTCAGTTATGCAGTCTGGTGGTTTAATCACAAGTGTTGCTAAATTCCTGTGTTATCAAGACTAACTCTGCAAAACAAACTTCTCAAGGTCTTTTTTTTTTTTGTCTGTTGTGGGGCCTGAATTCAGGGCCAGAGCACTATGTGGTGTTTTTTTTTGGGGGGGGGGGGGGGGGGGGGGGGGTTGATTGTGGGTCTTGAACTCTGGGCCTGGGAGCTATTCTTGAGCTCTTCAACTCAAGGCCAGTGCTCTACCATTTGAGCCACAGTGCCACTTCTGGTTTTCTGGTAGTTAATTGGAGATAAGAGTCTCACAGAGGGCTGGGAAGGTGGCTCAGTGTAAGAGCGCTTGCCTTGCATGCCTGAGGCCCTGGGTTCGATTCCTCAGCACCACATAAGCAAAAAGAAAAAAGCCAGAAGTGGCACTGTGGCTCAAGAGGTAGAGCGCTAGCCTTGAGCTGAAGAGCTGAGGGACAGCGCCCAGGCCCAGAGTTCAGGCCCCACGACCAGACCCCCCCCCCAAAAAAAGGAGGAGGTAACAATGCTTGAGAGGAAATGTACTCATTACCTTATTCATGTATCTATATCCCTTCTGTACAGTATTTTACAATAAAATATATTTGGAAAGAAAAAATCAATGGCTTTTCCGTATGTCAACAATGAGAAAAGCACAGTTGAAATCAGGAAAGCAACTCCTTTTGTAATAGCCCCACAAAAATAAAATAAATAAAATACCTGGGAGTTAACTAAAGAAGTGAAGAACCACTATGATGAAAACTTTAAAAAGCTGAAAGAGGAAATTAAAGCAGAACTAAGGAAGTAGAAAAACCTCCCATGCTCTTGGATTGGGAGGATTAACATCGAAATAATGACAATACTGCTAAAGGCTATCTACAAATCCAGTGAAATATCTATCAATATCCCAACATCATTCTTCAATGAATTAGAAGAAGCAACCCCCAAATTAATGTGGAACAATAAAAGATGCCCAAATTAATATGGAACAATAAAAGATGCCAATCCTTAACAGAAAGAACAGTGCTGGAAGAATATCAATATCAACTTTCATGCTCTACTACAAAGCCATAGTAATCAAAACCGCTTGGCATTGGCATAAGAAAAGACCTGAGGACCAATGGAATAAAACTGAAGTCCCAGAAATGAAACCACAGGCCTATAGCCACCTAATCTTTAATAAGGGAGCTAAAAAAAATAGAATGGAAACCATGGGACCTATGTTTCTTTGGGCCTGGCTTACTTCACTTAATATAATTTGTTCCAAGTCTTTCCATTTCCTAACAAATGGGGCAATGT
>NW_012275568.1:0-2234 GCF_000151885.1 Dipodomys ordii
CTCAAGGAAAAAAATTTAAAAAAAAAAAATGTACTCTGGGGCTGGAAGGTGGCTCAGTGGTAGAGTGCTTGCCTTGCATACATGAGGCCCTGGGTTCGATTCCTCAGCATCACATAAGCAAAAAGAAAAAAGCCGGAAGTGGTGCTGTGGCTCAAGTGGTAGAGCGCTAGCCTTGAACTGAAGAGCTGAAGGACAGTGCCCAGGCCCAGAGTTCAGGCCCCACAACCGGACTCAAAAAAAAAAAAAAACGTTCTCTGTCGGGCCGTATCTTACAATCCTCGCTACTCAGAGAAGCTGAACTCTGAAGATGAAGCTCAAAGCTAGCCTGGGTAGGAATGTGCAAGACACTAACCATCAAAAAAAGCCAGAAGTGGAGCTGTGGCTCAAGAAGAAAGCCAGTCCCTTGAGTGAAAAACTTGAGCTAGCGCCCAGGCCCTGGGTTCAAGTCTCATCCCCAAATCCACATCTCAGTACCTCCCTCTTCTATGACAGGGTAGGTCATGTGAGAAGTCAGCTTTCTTGCCGTGACGGGCTGCTGCCCTGATGCCTGCACTCCATCTGCCAGTCAATGTTTCTGAAGCTCTAGGCCTTGCTGGTGATTTCAAGAACACCTTGCAATTTTATTTTATTATTATTTTTTTGTGTGGATCCTGGGGCCTAAACTCTGGACCTGGACGCTGTCTCTCAGCTCTTCAGCCCAAGGCTAGGGCTCTACAACTTGAGCTACAGCGCTACTTCCCTTTTTTTTCTGCTTATGTGGCGCTGAGGAATTGAACTCAGGGCCTCATGCATGTGAGGCAAGCACTCTACCACTGAGCCACCTTCCCAGCTCCTCTCACATTATTTTTAAAGGATACTACTTTATCTAGGGTAACCTTTTCTCCTTAGGTCTCTTTCTTTTGGCAAAAAGAGCTCTTCCTCCAAGTGTCTGGCCCACCATTACAGGTTGGAAGTTAGCAGTGTGTTATAGTGGTATTCTTTTGGTGTCCACAGTGGTGTTAGGATTTTCTTTTATTATTGGTTTTCAACAGTTTTAGCATATTTAGATGTGGTACTCTTTCCATTTATTTTGCTGAAGTTTTGCTGAGTCGCTTAACTCTGTAGGTTGCAGTTCTTCTCCAACATGTTTCTACTTTTGTGTTTGTTTGTTTTGTTTTTTGATGCCAGTCTTGTGGCCTCAACTCAGGATCCAGGCACTGCTTCTGAGCATTTCTGCTCAGGCTAGCACTCTACCACTTGAGGCACACCTCCACTTCTGGCTTTTTTGGAAGTTAACTGGAGATAAGAGTCTCATGGACTCTCCAACCTAGGTTTGCTTTGAACTGAGATCCTCAGACCTCAGCCTCCTGAGTACTAGGATTATAGGTGTGAATCTCTTGCCTGGCTATCTTATCTTTATGAGGCTTCAATCACACATGTTGGTCATTCTGATGTTCACCTGTATTTTTTTCTTCATATTGAATAATTTTTTGGGGGGGGAAGAGTGGTCAGTTGTGGGGCTTGAACTCTGGGCTTGGGCGCTGTCCCTGTGTTCTTCGGCTCAAGGCAAGCGCTCTACCACTTGAGCCACAGAGATACTTCCAGTTTTCTAGTGGTTTATTGAAGATAAGAGACTCATAGACTTTCCTGCCCAGGCTGGCTTTGAACCTCGATCCTATTTCAGCATCTTGAGTAGTTAGGATTACAGGCATTAGCCACCAGCGCCTAGCAATATTGAATAATTTCTATGGAGCTATCTCCAACCCTTCTATCTTCTACTAAGCCTCTAAGTTCTTCTATCTTGCGTCCTTTTTTCATAACTACAAACAAAAACTCTACAACACTAAGCTATAATATCTCTTTCTTGCAGCATCTGGTAACCTCCATCCCATGCTCAATTTCTAGATTTGCCTATTCTAGGTACTTCATGTAAGCTCAGTGTATAGTATTTGTCCTTCTGTGTAGCTTTGTTCACAGGAGGAACTCAAGTTTCATCCTGTCAATATTTGGTTGCCAAATAACATCCAATTATATAGATGGACCACACCTCTCTTGCCTGCTGGTAAAAACTTTTGACCGTTTCTTTTTTTTTTGTCAGTCATGGGGCTTGAACTCTGGGCCTGGGCGCTGTCCCTCAGCTCTTCAGCTCAAGGCGAGCACTCTATCACTTGAGCTACAGCGCCACTTCCAGTTTTCTGGTGGTTTATTGGAGATAGGAGTCTCACGGTCTCTCCTGCCCGGGCTGGCTTTGAACC
>NW_012275569.1:0-1944 GCF_000151885.1 Dipodomys ordii
CTCAAGGCTAGCACTCTACCACTTGAGCCACAGCACCACTTCCGGCTTTTTTTCTTTTTGCTTATGTGGTGCTGAGGAATTGAACCCAGGGCCTTAGGCATGCAAGGCAAGCGCTCTACCACTGAGCCACCTTCCCAGCCCCAAAACATCACTTCTGTTATGGGGAGATTTCTCTCTCCTCGGTAGCCAACTGTTGGAAATCTCTTCAAGTGGAGCCCTACACGCAGCCTTTCTTTTTGGTGTGTGTGCGGGGAGACCTTGAATATAATCACTCTATCATTTGAGCCAGCCCTTTAATTTTAATTTTTATTTATTTATTTTGTCAGTTGTGGGACTTGAACTCTGGGCCTGGGCACTGTCCCTTAGTTCTTCAGCTCAAGGTGAGTGTTCTCCCACTTGAGCCACAGGCTCCATTTCCGGTTTTCTGGTGATTAATTGGAGATAAAAGTCTTAAGGACTTTCTCTGGCAGGCCTGGCTTTGAACTGAGATCCTCAGATCTCAGCCTACTGAGTAGCTAGGATGACAGGCATGAACCACTGGTGCCCAGCTTTGGCCTTTTTTTGGTAGTTCTAGGGATTGAACTCAAGTTCTGTCACTATATAGTGACTATTCCACATACATGATTTTTATTAATTTTTCCAAGCACCTGTGAATCAATTATTGCTGTCCTATTTACATATGAATGCTGGACCAAGTTTCTTCTGTACTAAGACTTACATAACTAGAAATAGCTGGGCATAGTGGCTCATGCCTGTAATTCCAGATACTGTGAAGGATTGAGAGGATAGAAGTTCAAGCCCATGGGCCTGGGAAGGTGGCTCGGTGGTAGAGTGCTTGCCTTGCATGCCTGAGGTCCTGGGTTCGATTCCTCAGTACCACATAAGCAAAAAGAAAAAAAGCCGGAAGTGGCGATGTGGCTCAAGTGGTAGAGTGCTAGCCTGAGGGACAGAGCCCAGGCCCAGAGTTCAGGCCCCATGACCGGACCCAAAAAAAAAAAAAAAAGTTCAAGCCCAGCCCAGGCAAAAAGTTAAAAAGACTCCATCTTCATCAATAAGCTGAATGTGGTAGTGCCTGCCTGTCATGTTAGCAACATAAGTGCTACATCCAGAAAAGACAGTAACCTGGGCCTTCTCTGAGCAACAATGTGCGATCCATTTAGGGAAATAACTAAAAAGGTTTGGGGGACACTGCTCAAGTGGTAGAGTATCTCTAGCTTGCGAGTACAAGCCCCTGAATTCAAATCCCACTCCCAATCTGAAGAAATTGAAGGAGGATGATTAGGGAGGAGTGGGGCCTCACCAATCTGGCAGCAAATCTTTAATTTTCTCCACCAGGCCGAGGGAAGGATCCAGCTGGAGGAACCAGGCAAGCTGGATTGCACTGAAGAGAAACAACCAGCTGAGGGGGCTGGCAGGAAATACACCAGTCAGAAAGTCATTCTGTGGAGAGAAAGGGTATCCACTCAGTCCTGTGTTCCCCTCCTCCAAATGCATAAATGGTGCGGTGCTCAGCTATCTCAGATCTAAGGTCCAGACGCAGTGGGAAACAGACACCTTCCTTCCCCTCCCCCCTCCAGCCCATTAGTCCAAGCCCTGAATGAAGCCAGGGCCTGAGGCAAGGGCACAAGAAACAAAGAAGGCCTGTCTCGGGTGGCTCACACCTGTAATCCTAACTACTGAGGAGGCTGAGATTTGAGGATCATGGTTCAAAGCCAGCCTGGGCAGGAAAGTCCGTGAAACTATTATCTCCAATAAACCACCAGAAAACTGGAAGTGGCACTGTGGCTCAAATGGTAGAGCACTCGCTTGAGCTGAGGAGCACAAGGCTAGTGGCCAAGCCCAGAGTTCAAGGAAGAAGAAGAAGAAGGAGAAGAAGAAGAAGAAGAAGAAGAAGGAGAAGAAGAAGAAGAAGAAGAAGAAGAAGAAGAAGAAGAAGAAGAAGAA
>NW_012275570.1:0-1742 GCF_000151885.1 Dipodomys ordii
CTTTTTTTTTTGCTTATGTGGTGCTGAGGAATCGAACCCAGGGCCTCATGCATGCAAGGCAAGCGCTCTACCACTGAGCCACCTTCCCAGCCCCTCCATTTGATTCTTGCACATGGAATGTCTACTCGTTAATTTTCAAAACATTAACTTCTTTTCTTGGGAAATTCTGTCTAACCATGAGAGGTTACATCTCTCTTTAAGTACATATGGGCCTCAACTTATAACAAATTTTCAATTTTATGGTGGTGAGAAAGCCATGCACTTTGAATTTTGATCTTTTCTGGGCTAGCCACATGCTGTATACTATGTGGTGATCTAGCCTAAGCCACAGCTCCCAGACCGCCACCCAACGTCTAAGGCACACAGTGCACCCTGCTCCTACATATTTGGTAGGTTAGGTATGTCAAAGGCACCTGTATAACTGCATTTTCAATGGATTTACGGGACATAATCACATGTTAATCAAGAGCCAGCTGTTGTGCTCAGCGACAGGCAGTAGTGCAGTCATTAAGAGCAAGGGCTTGGGAGCCCGAGGGCCAGGCCACCCTTATCAGCTGGGTAACTTTAGGCACCACTTATTCAGTTGCTTCCTCTGTCCAGAATAAACGGAAGCATCTCAGGGGTTTGTATCATGTGAACTAGATTGGGGGGAGGGGGGGGTCACGCCTGTCTTCCTAGCTACTGAGATCTGAGGATCATGGTTCAAAGCCCGCCCGGGCAGGAAAGCTCAGGAGACTCTGATCTCCAATTAGCCAGCAAAAAGCCGGAAGCAGAGGTGTGGCTCAAGGGGTAGAGTGCTAGCCTTGGGGGAAAACGCTGAGGGAGCGAGGGCCTGAGTTCAAACCCCAGGACCGGCACGCACGCGCACACGCACACACACATACACACGCACGCACGCGCACACACGGAAAAAGGGAAAACCACCCTTACTGAGATCCCTCGCCATGGGTGCCCGCTGCCTGCTTCTCTAGCCCCGCTGCTGTCTGCCTTCTGGTTTCCTGGAAGCTGCCAGGTCTCCTCTCTCAGGCTGCTGGGCTCGCTCTTCTCTCGGTAGATCTAGGAAGCCACCCTGCCGTCCTTCCTCTTACCTCCTATTTATGGATCGGTTCCTGACAGAAGCCCCACTCAGGACCCCGGCTTCGACCAGGGCAAGCTCGTGTGTAAGCGAGCTCCTATCCGACCCGCCGCGGCCTCACGAGATTTATGAATGAATGAGCGGACGAACGCCCTCCACAGCTCCAAGTTTGCCCGCCGCCTCGGCCCCAGACAGGTCGGGACTCTGGGCTCTGCCGCCCCGCCCAGCTCCCCAGAACCCCCGCACCTTCATGCGCAGCAGGTTCTTGGACAACTTGGTCTTGCGTTCAGACGCCATGCTGGCTCTAGATCCGGCCACGACACTCTGGCGCGCATGCGTGCTACCGCGCGCGCTCGCCGGAAACCCGCCCTGCGTCCTACGTCACGCGCGTCGCCCCGCCCGCCCCGCCCCCACGCTCGAGCGGCGTGCGCTCTCGGCGCGCGTTCTGTCTCTACGTGGGGAGCGTCCGCCTCACAGGACTCGGACCCGCGCGTCCGCTGCGGACCCGGGTGAGGACGGTGAGCGAGGTGTCGTTTTGAAACACTGGGAAAGCGGACTCCGTCCTCAGGAACGTTCTGTTCCGTGAAACAGCCCGTGAGGCTGACTGGAACTAGTGTCGAGCTGCCCCGGACGCGGCGCGGGGGACGCGGCCCGGACGCGTGCGGCC
>NW_012275571.1:0-1811 GCF_000151885.1 Dipodomys ordii
TAGAGCGCTAGCCTTGAGCTGAAGAGCTGAGGGACAGCGCCCAGGCCCAGAGTTCAGGCCCCATGACCGGACCCAAAAAAATAAGACTTTGCTTTTCTATGTGGGCTAGGGATAGTTCCTGTTCTGTTGTTTTGAAAAGACTCATCCCATTTTTCTTCTCCAAACCTCATCCCTAAGAGCCTATTGACACCTACTAGGTTCACCTGTGTGCCATAAAAAGTTTACACTCTGTACTCAATTTTTGTTTTCCTAAGTTTTTTTTTATTTACCATTATTAACATTTTCCTTGACAGTACTAAGTGTAAAAGCCTTGCACTCGCTCAGCTTGCTTGCTCTGTTGGTACCTCTTGAACCTTACTTCTAACCCAGTTTTCGCTGTTTTAGAGATAGTCTCATGGAGTTTTCTGCCCAGGCTAACTTCAACCCTCAATCCTCCATTGTAGCTAGGATTACAGGCATGAGCTGCCAGCACTTAGTAGTATATCCTTTTTAATTCCCCTTTAACCCAAGTTCAACCTAATACTAAAAAACACATCTCAAGGTCAACATCCTTTAGAAAGAATGCCTGCCTTGGCCACAATGATCTCTCCTCTCAAGGCTAAGAATGCTACTTACACCACAGATTTCTCTGCTCCCTTTCTCCCCACCAAGAAACACACTTTGAAAAGTTATCTATAGGGGGCTGGGAATGTGGCTAAGTAGTAAAGTACTTGCCTAGCATGCATGAAGCCCTGGGTTCAATTCCTCGGTACCACATAAACAGAAAAAGCCAGAAGTGGCTCTGTGGCTCAGCTGGTAGAGCACTAGCCTTGAGCAAAAGAAGCTCAGGGACAGTGCCCAGGCTCTGAGTTCGAGCCCCAGGACTGGCACACACACACAAAAAAAGCTATCTATAGCATTAGTGGTCCACACCTATAATCCTAGCTACTCCTAAGGATCATAGTTCAAAACCAGTGCAGACAGGAAAGTCCATGAGACTCTTATCTCCAATTAATCAGCAAAAATCCAGAAGTAGAAACATGACTGAAATGGTAGCACACCAGTAGTGAACAGAGCAGAGAGTGAGCAGGAGATTTGAGTCCAAGCCCCAGTACCAGAAAAACAAAACAACAACAAAGACTAGCAACGAAAGCTGGCAAGGGAACTGAACAGACAGTTCTCACAAGAAGAAATACAAATGGCTAATAGATCCTTGAAGAAATGTAACACCAAACTCAGCTGACTGTGTTGGTGGGAATGTTCTCTCTCGCCTAGCTTTCAGGACTCCGCAGGACACTGTCCAGGACTTCATGCCTCACAGACTCTGCCTTCCCTGTCTTCACTGCTGGTTCTTTCTCCTCTGCTGAACTTCTAAATGGCGCTTGGATTCAGGGCCTGGGCACTGTCCCTGAGCTTCTTTTGCTCAAGGTTAGCACTCTGCCACTTGAAACCCAGCACCATGTCCAGCTTTTTCTGTTTATATGGTACTGAGGAATTGAACCCAGGGCTTCATGCATGCTAGGCAAGTACTCTACCACTAAGCCACATTCCCAGCCCCTTTTGTCAGTTCTAAATGTCTTTTCTAAATGGCTAAGAAGTGCCTCAGCACCCAATCCTGTATTACTATTTTTGTCAGTTTGTTGTTTTTGTTTTTCCAGTTGTGGGGCCTGAACTCTGGGCCTGGGCGCTGTCCCTCAGCTCTTCAGCTCAAGGCAAGCACTCTACCACTTGAACCACAGCACCACTTCTGGCTTTTTCTGCTTATGTGGTGCTGAGGAATCGAACCCAGGGCCTCATGCATGCAAGGCAAGCACTCTACCACTGAGCCACCT
>NW_012275572.1:0-2073 GCF_000151885.1 Dipodomys ordii
AAGCTGTCCATCAGTTTTTCTTTTTCTCTCCCCCCCCCCCCCCCCCCCCCCGGGGCTTGAACTCTGGGCTTGAGTGCTGTCCCTGTGCTCTTGAGCTCAAGGCAAGCGCTCTACCGATTTAAGCCACAATGCTACTCTCAGTTTTCTGGTGGTTTATTGGAGATAAGAGTGTCATGGACTTTCATACCCTGGCTGGCTTTGAACCATGATACTCAGATCTCAGCCTCCTGAATAGCTAGGATTACAGGTGTGAGCCACCATTGCCCAGCTTGTCCATGATCTTTTAAATGCTCAAGGCTCGTGCTGTACCACTTGAGCCACAACTCCACTTCAGGTTTTTTGGTGCTTGATTTGGTCTCAGATTGGCTTGGAATCCTGAACCTTAGAACTCAGCCTCCTGAGTAGTTAGGATTATAGATGTGAGCCATTAGCTGCCCTGTTGATAGTTACTTCTTTTAGTTATTCTAGTTATTTCTAGTTTCTATTGACTTTCTTGCTACAATACTCCTTTGAAAACAAAACTTCACTTTAAGATGAACATTAATGCATTTTATTTGATAGGATATAATTTTGTCTATCTGATTAAGTTTTATAGGGTCTCAGCGGGAATTTTACATTTGAGTTTTTATTAAGAACAATTCTGTAAATGTCAGTTTTGGAATGAACATACATAGTGTCCTGAACCAAATTTTAGCAATTTTTCCTTTTTTTTCTTCTTTTTTTTTTTCTTTTTTGCCAGTCCTAAGACTTGAACTGAGCCTAGGCACTGTCCCTGAGCTGCTTTTGCTCAAGGCTAGCACTCTACCACTTGAGACACAGTACCACTTCCAGCCTTTTCTGTTTGTGTGGTACTGAGGAATTGAACCCCAGGCTTCATGCATGCGAGGCAAGCACGCTGCCACTGAGCCACATTCCCAGCCCCAAATTTTAGCCATTTTAAAGCATACCTTTGGAGATCTTATTTTAAGGTCTCAACTTAGAAGTCTTGTTTGCACATCCACTAAAAATGCAATAATGGGTGCCAGTGGCTCATGCCTGTAACCCTAGCTACTCAAGAGGTTGTGATCTAAGGGTGGCTGTTTGCAGCCAGCTCAGGCAGGAAAGTCTGTGAGACTCATTTCCATTAAACTACTGAGAAAAAGTCTGAAGTGGCACTCAAGTGGTGGGGCTTGAACTCTTGAACTAGCCTTGAACAAAAGCAGCTCAGGGACAGCATCTAGACCCCAAGTTCAAGCTCTATGACTGGCAATTTAAAACAGAAAGTGCAGTGAAGAGGAGTCATATATTAAGTTTTTTAGGATTGATTAAGTAATTGGTATTTAGAAATGAAGGGTTTATGATTAATCACAAAAATAAATCATTAGATATTGGGTGTGGGATATGTTTTGTTCTATTGCTAGGAGGTAGTTTAAAAGTCACATACCTTGTTTAGATTTATGGCTCTAACCTTTTCTTGTTTGAGACTACTTAGCTAATATTCAGTGTGAAACAGGAGAAAATGAGTAGTTTTAGTTTTGCATATGACTTGTCATATTTTTTTTCCTATAATGGTAGTAGCAGGATTGTCTGAGTAGCTTTTGCTAAGATCTCAAAGTTGTCTATTTTGGCATTTAGAGTAAATTGTATCTGGTTGTAAAATTGAATATAAACTTCCTTTGGTAGGATATGCAAATTGAAACGTTTTTGCTTTACACAGTAAGTGCTACAAGAATTGCTGCCCATTTCTTACTAGTTTTTAAAAGAACATTTTTAGGGAAATAGATTGGCTTTTAATTAGAATAATAATGGAGTTGCAGTAAGATAAAATTTGAGTTCTGTGTTGATGGCTTATATTTGCAGATGTTAACATACTGCTTAAAAGTAATCAGCAACCTTTGCTTGATAGCTTACTCTTCAAGAGGCATTGTTGTTTTTTTTTTTTGTCGGCCGTGGGGCTTGAACTCTGGGCCTGGGCGCTGTCCCTCAGCTCTTCAACTCAAGGCGAGCGCTCTACCACTTGAGCTACAGCACCACTTCCGGTTTTCTGGTGGTTTATTGGAGATAGGAGTCTCACGGTCTCTCCTGCCCGGGCTG
>NW_012275573.1:0-2114 GCF_000151885.1 Dipodomys ordii
AAGCTCTCACTAGCTACTGTTTATAAAATAAATGTTTATAAAATAAATATTTGGCAAATACTATATGAAGTAAAGATAGTTGAAATCTTAATATGGTGAAAAGGATGTATACATCCATCATTTCAGTTTCTTGGTTTTTGGTGTTTTTTTTTTGTCAGTCATGGGGCTTGAACTCTGGGCCTGGGCACTGTCCCTCAGCTCTTCAGCTCAAGGCTAGTGCTCTACCATTTGAGCCACACCACAACTTCCCTTTTTTTGCATATGTGGAACTGAGGAATCAAACCTAGGGCCTCATGCATGTAAGGAAAGCATTCTTCCACTGAACCAACCTTCCAGCACTCTGGGTTTTTTTTAGGGGGGTGGTTTTTTAAAAGAAAAAAACCACTTCTACAATTGTTTATATTGTTGTTAAACAGTAAGACATAATCTAAGCTGTAATTTCTGTTCTATTTAATGCTTCCTAAACTATCTATATTAATGCTTTAATTCTAGCACTAGGCCTTTTAAAATTACCTGATTAATCCTGTTAGAAAAACATGTGAATATTCTTAGATCCTTAGTACTATGGTTTTCTTATTAGGAACAGCTATAACTAAAAAAAATAACTTGTAAAGTGCAACTTAAATATGGCTGTTTAATAGCCAGAATGTCTGAAGCAAGAAATATTTGTGATTCAAAATATTTCAGTACATGTAACTATATTGTCAATTCTGGTATCAATTATTATCAGCAATATTCTATATGTATTTCTCCCCTTTCACCATAACTGCAAAGTAAAGCATTGAATTTTGAAAAATACTGACAACCCTAGTATAGCAGACACATTTTATTTTTTTATTTCATGGTAAAGATGCTATACAGAGGGGTTACCGTTAGATGAGTCAGGCAATGAGTACATTACTTGTTGATGATTGTTACTCCTTCCCTTCCTTGTTGTTGTGTCACTATCCCTTATTGTGTTTCCTCCCACAGTCTTTCCCTGCAACACCCACTCCTCCCAAAGTTGTAAAGTTCTTTTCCAATATACTGTCCTGTGCATATCCTTGGTGCAATAGGTCATCATTTTTGTGAAAATCCCTTACAGAGGGGTTATAATTACATGTGCAAGGTAATGAGTACATTTCTTATCAAGCAAATGTTGCCTCCTCCTTTGTTTCCCCTTACCATCCCTTCCCATCTCCACCCCACACCTGTCTCCCCCTCACACCACAGTTGTAAAGTTCATTTTTTGACATAATGTCTTGTACATCTCATTGTTGCAATGGGTCCACCTGTATCCCTATTTAAACTATTTATTTTTTCCCTTCCCCTCCACAAATTATACCAACATAAAATACAGTGAAAAGAGGGGTTATACGGTGGGGGAGGGACATACAAAGCAACAAAGAAATATCTTATAAACATGTTAGAAATAATAGCCAGAAAGAAAAACCATTTGAGTCCTTATCTTGGGGTGCATTTCACCTAATATCAACTTATCTGGCCATTTCTGGTTGTCTCACACATATACTACTTATTGCAAATTAGGGAAACCATGGGAACTATGTTTCTTTGGGCCTGGCTTACTTCACTTAATATACTTCACTTAATATAATTTTTTCCAAGTCCTTCCATTTCCTAAAAAATGGGGCAATGTCATTCTTTCTGATGGACCCACAGAATTCCATTGTGAATATATACCACATTTTCTTGATCCATGCAACTACTGAGGGGCATCTAGGTCTCCTTGGTCCAGGCCGAAATTCCCTTAATAGAGACCAAGAAACACAAGAAATCAAAGAGAGGTTGGACAAATGGAATTGCAGGAAATTGCCGAGCTTCTGCATGGCAAAGGACATAGCTAGCAAGATCAATAGAAAGCCCAAAGATTGGGAGAAGATCTTCACTAGCCATACAACTAACAATGGTCTCATATCCAAAATATACCTGGAACTCAAAAAATTAAATCTCCCAACAACAAATCCTCAAAGAAATAACTGCCCAATCAATAAGTGGGCTAAAGACTTAAAGAGAAACTTCTCTGAAGTGGAAAGAATGATGGCCAATAGACACATGAAGAAATGCTCAACCTCTCTAGCATAAAAGAAATGCAAATCAAAACAACATTGAGATAC
>NW_012275574.1:0-2083 GCF_000151885.1 Dipodomys ordii
CACACACCACACACACACACACACACACACACACACACACACACACACACCAGCTGGGTGACTTTTGGTGTAGACAACTCTGCCCCCTAGCGGAAGACTACAGCCAACACTGAAGAGCGTAGGCTGTTCTAGTCACTGGGATTCCTTCCAGGGGTTGTTTGGGAGATGGAGGAGGAGATTGGGGTCCTCTTGATAGTGGGTAGAAGAAGAAAGCTATAAGCCAAACTCAGGGTGAAAGGTCCCCTAGGAGGGGCTGACCTTTCTCTTCTTTTCACTGACCATCTTCTGCTTGATGACCTCAGCCTCTAACATGGCTTCCAGGCCCCAAGAGCTCTCAGAGGAGGTATTAGCTTCTTCATGTTGTCAAGATGAAGTTCATCTCTTCCTTCCCAAAGCTGCTCCTTACCTAGGAAACTGGCCTCTTCACCCACCCAGTTGCACTGATGATAGGAAGTGCTCACTGACCAACCATTGCTAGCCAGACAATAAAAAAGGAGACCCACACACCAAGACGATAGAAAATTTCAATTCTACAGTTTCATGGAGAATTCTGCCAATACTTGCTTGAGATGTTTGGGCCTCTCCAAATGCAGCCTAGCTCATCTGACATCTCTTTATGTTTGTTTTCATTTGAACTTTTTATAGATCACAGGAAGTTCCAAAGATAGTGTAGGCAGTTCTCATGTGCTCTTTGGCCAGTTTCTCTCAGTAGGAACATTTTTTTTTTTCGGTCGTGGGTCTTGAACTCAGGGCCTGGACTCTGACCCTGAGCTTTTTCTGCTCAAGGCTAGAACTCTACCATTTTTGAGCCACAGCGTCGTTTGTGGTTTTCTGGTGGTTTATTGGAGATAGGAGTCTCATGGTCTCTCCTGCCCAGGCTGGCTTTGAACCCTGATCCTCAGCTCTCAGCTTCCTGAGTAGCTAGGATTACAGGTGTGAGGCACCGGCACCCGGCTAAGCCAGGCACTCTTACCATTGAGCCGTACCTTTAGTCCTTTATATGCTTTGGTTATTTTTCAGGTAGAGTCTAGCTTTTTGACTGGGCTGTCTTGGACTGACGTCCTCCTATTTATAATTCCTGCTGTAGCTGGGATGACAGGCAGGTGCCATTGCACCCAGCTTTTTAACTGATTGAGTTGGTGTCTTGTGAACTTTTTGCTTTGGCTGGTCTTGAACCATCCTCCTCCTTATCTCAGCCTCCTGCAATATCAAAATCAGGCTGCTGAGGTCCTCATCCTCTGTCTTCACACTGTGCTACTGACATTTGTGTGCAACCTCTAGTCAGGGTAACCACTTTTACCTTCTAGACTAGAGATACTACTGAGTGGTAACAAGTTAGGGGCTCCCATCAGACTTTCCTTTTAAAAAGATTTATTGATATAGAGTTCACATGCCACGCAATTCACTCAGAGGGCACAATTCAATCAGTTTTAGAATATTCAGTGTTGTGCATCCATTACTACTGTCTTAGTTCAGATATTTTCATCATTCGCCCCAAAACCCTGAACCCACCAAGTACTCACTTCTTCCCCTCTCCTTTATGCCCTGGGGTTCATTAATTTACTTTCAGTTCCCACAGATTTGCTTATTCGATATTTCATATAAATGAAATCTCACTATGTGGCCTTTTGTATTTGGCCTCTTTCACCTATAGCATCATATTTTTTGAAGTTGGTCCCAGCATTTCAGTGTTTTTAATTTTTTTAAAAAAAATGGATGACTAATAGTCCACTGTATAGATAGACCACATTTTGTTTATTCATCTATTGAGTGACATTTGGGTTGTTTCTGCTTTTTGGTTCTTATGAATAAATCTTCTCTGAACATGCATGCACAAAAGTTTGTGGAGGTGGAGGGTATAGCTCAGTGGGTCCATCACGGATTTCATCTCCAGCATCCCCTCCCCCTAAGATTTCATGTGGGCATTTGCTTTCAGATATCTTGTACAGAAGAATGGAATGGCTGAGTGCGAAGTGATTATCTCACTATGTGTTTGATTTGCATTTCCTAAGCTAGTGACTTTGAGATGCCTGTTCACATTCTTTGCCCATTTTTTAAATTTTTTTTATTATTTTTTATTTTT
>NW_012275575.1:0-2440 GCF_000151885.1 Dipodomys ordii
TTTTTTCTTTTTGCTTATGTGGCGCTGAGGAATCGAACCCAGGGCCTATGCATGCAAGGCAAGCGCTCTACTGCTGAGCCACCTTCCCAGCCCCTGCAACACTATTCTTAATCACTAAAATATAGCATTAACTTAGGTAACCTTCAATGGATGAATGGATGAAGAAAATGTGGTCTATATACACAGTGTAACATGAATCAGTCCTAGAAAAAGAATGAAATCCTGTCTTTTGTAGCTACATGGAGGGAAATGAGTGTCATTATGTTAAGTGAAATAAGTCAGTCACCTGAGTCAAATATCACTCATTGATGGAAACCAGTAAGTCAATCTTATCAAAGAATGGAATGAAACATTGTTTACCAAAGACGGAGAAAGGCAGGATGAAACGTTCAATAAGGGGTATCAAGACACAGAAAACTGAGTGTGGTGGCTCACATCTGTAATGCTAGCTCTTGGGGGTAAAGACAGGAGGATCGCACAAAGCCAACAGGAGGATCGCACAAAGCCAACAGGAGGATCGCACAAAGCCAACAGGAGATCGCACAAAGCCAGCCTGGGGCGCATGTCAAGTTCTAAGCCAGCTGGACCGTTTCAAAACCCAACCTACCAACCAAGCAAGCAACAGGAGAGGGAAAAAAAGGAAGCAACAACAAACAAAAACAAAGCAAGTTAGAATGAAAGAATTCTCATTCTCTAGCATAGCGAGAGTGCACAATTCCTGATATAGATTCATGCTTGAGAGTGGAAATACTTGTCACTTCACTTGACTATTATACATGTACTAAATTACCGTAATATTTTCCATATAAATATTATAGATAAGAAATTAAGCCTGTGAATAGGAATTAATATTTCCTCCACTAATGGCATTTGCATTGTTGTCTAGAACCAAGTCAAAGTGGGAGAATCCATTCTGTCATATCATGATATACAGATATGTATTTTACCTGGGTTAAATCTGGGTTGGGGTAAGGCTGCAAATGTTGGAACATTATATTCTTCCTCAGAAGATATTTTTTATTAGTCTTGAGCCATGCATCATATTTATAATAGTTATTTCTTATGGTGACAACTCTCATTGGAACTAGTTGTGTGTGGTCGATCTCAACATGTGGAAAATATGATTCATAGTCTGTGGAAAGGATTTTATTTTATTTCTGTTAAGCTAGAATTAAGCAAACAAAGCTTATTTCCAATAAAGGGTAAAGTGGACTGGCTGTGATGAATAAAGTGAGCAGTTTGAAATTTGAATAAATATTGGGTACTACACTTGTATGCGCTCGTAAAGAGCTTCACTTCTTCAATAGCCTTATTAAATTACACTTACATTTTTTTCACAGTAGCAGTTTTAATCATGGACATCTTAGAGGTAATGCAGACAAGTTTTAGACAATGCTCCTTTATATTGATTCTTTGTTTAATCTGAACTAAGAAGGTCTTGCTGTATGCATTTTACAGGGAGGAGTTGACTCATGCCAATATTTTCTCCCAGGAAAATCAGAATAAAAGTCTATCATACTCTTCTTTCTTTGAAGAGTCCTTCTTCTTGATGTGGTAGTTTCAGGAGCATAGGACTGTGGGTCAACTTCCCACCCACAGAACAGCGTTGGGCTTTGAGAGCTGCTATATACTGCAGCAATGACATTCTCTCAAAGAGCCTCCACATTCCAACTCCCGTGTGCCAGAGAAGAGCTCAAGAGCCCATGACAGAAGCACGGACACTTCTCTTAGTCCTCTTCACAAGACACACGATGACTTCATCAGTGGCTTGTCTACATGTGTTCTGGGCTGTCCTTTGGGCTGGAATCTCTTTATCAAAAGACCCACTGACATTAGATACTTTATAATAGCTCCAAGGTCCCGTCTAGAGTCACCTTGATCCATCTTTTGCAGATGACATTTGATGAAAAATACATCCTCCATTCCTAATAAGATGGCTGTACTCACAATAGTTAAAGAAATACAGCCTCCAAAAAGGATAGACCCATGGTATTTTATTCCATAAACACCTTGACTCCTTTCAAGTGCATTTTTGAGGATTTCTAATGGCTACAGGATTTACCTTTTATTTTCTGTTTACTACATTCCTTTTTACCACTTTTCTGTTTACTTCACTTCCCAAAGATCCTAAATTCTTCTCTCCCCTACCTGAGTGTCAGGAGGACTCTCTTCCCCTGCTGGTCACAAAACATTCCTCAGGAGTCTGAACTTCTATTTAAAGGAAAGTGATGTGATGAAAAACAGTGGTGTGATATGGCGTGATATGGTGTGATATAGTCACCTAGTTAATAGACAATGAATGAATGCTCTTCTTTCTAATGGTGAGGTAGTGCTTCTGAAGATCATGCATTTTGGGGGGGGGGTCCGGTCGTGGGGCCTGAACTCTGGGCCTGGGCGCTGTCCCTCAGCTCTTCAGCTCAAGGCTAGTGCTCTACCACTT
>NW_012275576.1:0-1533 GCF_000151885.1 Dipodomys ordii
ACAGCACCACTTCCGGTTTTCTGGTGGTTTATTGGAGATAAGAGTCTCACAGTCTCTCCTGCCCGAGCTGGCTTTGAACTGCGATCCTCAGATCTCAGCCTCCTGAGGAGCTAGGATTACAGGCATGAGCCACCAGCGCCCGGCTTAAAAAGCCAGTCTTGAATGAAAAAGCCAAGCTAAGGAACAGTAATCAGGCCTTCAGTTCAAGCCCCAGAATCAGCATTAAACTGAAAGCACAACTTAGGCAGGAAAGGAATAGGCCACAATCCGTTGTGGGAAGAGTGCTGATTGTGGTGGAGAAACAGTTCATGGGGACAAGCAAGGAAGCAGGATGCACAGTTTAGGGAGAAAGCAAGTGATGGCTTTTCCCTTGTAAAGTACACAGATAAAACTCAGCAGCAGAGGAGACAGGACAGAGGGAAGAGTCAGGGAGACAAATAGCAGTGTCAAGGCTTTAAGCTGGGAGTTCAGGGAGGAAGTTATTTCTTGGGCATGATCAATATCCCACAGAGATCTCTCTTTCTCCTGTGTGTGTGTGTATGTGTGTGAGAGAGGGGGGGGTCAGACAGACAGACAGGCAGACAGACAGACAATCTATGCATGTGCATGTTCACACACGCTGAGATACTGGGCCATGGCACTGATATTCGGGCTTTAACTAGGGTCCCTTGTCTTTTTTGTTAAAAACCTGTGCTCTACCACTTGAGCCATAGCTCTACTTCCAACTTTCTGCTGGTTAACTGGAGATAAGAATCTCCAAGGAGCCAGGAGATGGTGGCTCACGTCTATAATCCTAGCTACTCAGGAGGCTGAGATCTGAGGATTGCAGTTCAAAGCCAGCCTGGGCAAGAAAGTCCGTGAGACTTATCTCCAATTAACCACCAGAAAACTGGAAGTGGTACTGTGGATCAAGTGGTAGAGTTCTTGCCTTGAGCTGAAGAGCTGAGGGACAGTGCCCAGGTCCCGAGTTCAAACCCCATGGCAGAGCAAAAAAAAAAAAATCTCCAAGGACTTTCTTGCCTGGGCTAGCTTCAAATTGTGATCCTCAGATCTCAGCCTCCTGAGTAGCTAAGATTTTAAACCACTAGTGCCTGGCTTGATGTCTATTTATTTTTTAGATAGCATTTCACTTTGTAGTCCAGGCTGACCTTGAACTTGAAATCCTCCTGTCTATACCTTCTGACTACTGGGATTACAAACAGACATCGTTACAGCTAGCTGAGATTTTACCTACTTATTTTAGTGCGTGTGTGTGTGTGTGCCTGTGCCCACATGTGTGTGTGTGTGTGTGTGTGTGTGTGTGCTGGTAGTGGGGTGTGAATTCAGGGTTCATGCTCTTGCTTGGCTTTCTCACTCAAGACTGGTGCTCTACCACTTGAGCCAAACATCCACTTCTGGCCTTTTGCTGGTTAATTAGAGATAAAGGTCTCATAGGCTGGCTTTGACCATAATTCTCAGATCTCAGTCTCATGAGTATCTAGCATAACAGCTGTAAGCCACCAGCTCCTTGCCTAATACTATTTTTTTTTTTTT
>NW_012275577.1:0-2415 GCF_000151885.1 Dipodomys ordii
TGCTTATGTGGTGCTGAGGAATCGAACCCAGGGCCTCATGCATGCAAGGCAAGCACTCTACCACTGAGCCACCTTCCCAGCACCAAAGTGCATCTCTTTAGATCTTGTACCTAATTTCAGAGTTTCAGGCTGTCCTCATTCTCTTAGTGAGACTGATAGCTATTTTTCATCAGTATGAAGACAAAATAATATAACGAATATATTATCAGTAACATGCAATGGGTAATCAAGAAACATCAATAGTTTAGTTTTTGTTTCTTTGGGTTTTATTTGTTTTTTTAAATGGTCCTGGGGCTTGAACTCAGGGCCTACATGCTGTCCTTGAGCTATTTTTTGCTCAAGGTAATACTCTACCACCTTGAGCCACAGCACCACCTCTGACTTTTGTATAGCATATTGAAGATAAGAGTCTCTTTAACTTTCCCGCCTTGGCTGGCTTCAAACCAGGATGCTTAGATCTTAGCCTTCTGAGTAGCTAGGATTACAGATGTGAAACAACAGTGCCTGTCATTCCTAAACTACCAAAATACAAGCCACAAGTGGACCTGTGGTTCAAGTGGTAGAGCACTAACCTTCAGCAGAAATGGCTCTAGCCATGAGCAGAAATGGCTCATGGATAGTGCTCAGGCCTAGAGTTCAAGCACCAAGACTCTCCAAAAAAAGTCAGCTCCAGGATTGATTCTATTAAAAACATGAGACCCTATGTGTCAAAAGGAAGGAAAAAATAAGGAAGAAGTTCCTATAATCATTACTCAAGTGGTAGAATACATTCCTAACAAGGGTAAAGATTTCAGTTCAAACTCTAGTATTGTCAAAAATAATACTAAAGAGATTCTAAAAAAAATTCAACTTTGAGTTTAATGGTTTTCCTGTGTCTTTCTGAATTAGGAAAGTCATTCAGAGAGTTTTTGTGAGGATTAATAAGAGTCAAGTGCCTGTTACAGTTGGCAATTAAAATATTGTTCAAGTATCCATTAGATTTACATGGAAACAGCTCAATTTTACCCACAGCAGAAAGGTGTCTGGGAAAAACAAAAGTAATATACAAAACAGCTTGTAATAAAAATGACTGCCCCAAACCTGGGAAAAAGATCTTGATAATTCTGTGTGTTGGGCAAGGGTGGAAATTAACAAACACTTTTCTTTTTGGGGGGGGAGGGGGTCCGGTCATGGGGCCTGAACTCTGGGCCTGGGCACTGTTCCTCAGCTCTTCAGCTCAAGGCTAGTGCTCTTATCACTTGAGCCACAGCACCACTTCCGGCTATTTTTGCTTATGTGGTGCTGAGGAATCGAACCCAGGGCCTCAGGCATGCAAGGCAAGCGCTCTACCACTGAGCCACCTTCCCAGCCACAACAAACACTTTTCTTTACAGAAGCAACAATAAGATTGATTTTAAAACACAGGAGTTGTTTTTCCTGTTATTCTTCACTGCAAGAATAGCATCAATTGACTGTCACTATACATAGGAAATTGCAAGGTAAAAGACATAACTGGACCCTCATAAAAACAGGACTTGCCAGCGGCTCATGCCTGTAATCCTAGCTACTCAGGAGGCTGAGGTCTGAGGATTGGGGCCAGCTCAGGCAGTAAAGTCCCTGTGAGACTCTTATCTCCAGTTTATCACTAGAAATCCTTTAGTGGGGCTGTGGCTCAAGTGGTAGAGCGCTAACCTTGAGCAAAAGAATTCAAGGACAGTGATCAGGCCCTGAGTTCAAGCCCCAAGACTGATTAAAGAAAGACAAAGGAATCTTGTCATTTAATCAGCCCAGGAATGAGACAAAATGAAAATCCAATGTAGCTGAAAAGAATTTCATGTTGATCAAGGATCTCCATTCCTTTTTGATGTTAATAACTTCTAATAAATCATCTATCAGCTGTCTAGCATTCTTTTCTTTTCTGTCTTACTTTTTTAAAAAAAAATTTTGGTGCTGGTCCTGGGAATTGAACTCAGGGTCTGGGTCCTCTTCCTGAGCTACATTTCCACTTCTCACTTTTTGGTGGTTAACTGGAAATAAGAACATCATGGACTTTTTTTCCCCCCTGGGCTAGCTTTGAACTGCCAATCTCAGCTCTCATTCATCTGAGTAGCTAGGATGATAGGCCCTGAGCTACTAGCCATCAAATGGCAATTTTAGTCCTAGAATAAATCACTTACACTTTTAAAATGTGAAATTCAAAGCTCAGACATAGTTACCTCAGTCTATCTGTTCTTATGTGTGTTTTTTTTGTGTGTGTGAGTGTGTATTTAAATCTGGTGTTTCCACTTGTATTTCCATCAAGTTCTAGAATGTAACAACTGTGTTCCTGGAAATATTTGCATTAGAACATGCATTTCTTGTTTTTGTCCAAATTTTTTAAACTATTATTTTAAAGGTGATGTACAGTTTCAAAAGTCAGGTACAATTCTTTTTTTT
>NW_012275578.1:0-1621 GCF_000151885.1 Dipodomys ordii
GGAAGGAAGGAAGGAAGGAAGGAAGGCTAATCAAATAGGCTTCTGTAATTCTAATACTTGTTCCTTCAGGTCTTTCATATGGTGATAAGAATATTTAGATAACTATAATTCCTCCAAGAAGTCATAGGAGGTAACAATAGAAAATGTCATTTTATTATGACATTTTAATTTCTAAAACCATGATTTGGGGGAAAGTAGTATGATGACACCTTAAATATAAGTGTGTGTTTTGAGGGGTATTTTATGATTTTTATCTCACCTAAGGAGGTGTTGGTTTAAAAAAAAACCAAGGCGAATCTTAAACTGACAATTATTCTTGCATGCTTCAGTGCGTTGGTAATATACACACATGCCTGTACACACAGACTAACTAGTGAACATCCATCAAAGACCCAGACCAACTGCTGGGTAGGTGGTGATAATTGCTGTGGTTGCTAGAGTGATGGATACACCATGCTCTCTGGGACTCTGATTAATCTGGCACCTGAATCTACAATGATTCAGGCCCCAGATAGGGTGACAGCGATGGTGCATCTTACTTTTCTTGTTTGCGAAGGGAAATATTATACAAATGAGCTTGCCTGCCTCCCAGCTTGCTAGTAAACGTTGGAGGGACATTTCCTTACAAGATTTTATTTCACCCAGCATGGAAGTTACATGCAAACTAGAATTAACTAGAACTTCAAATAATACTAGGCTGTCAGTAATACCACAGCCAGCAGATCTTAACAAGTTAAGTTAGTGAGAAGATTCTCGGGTGTGGTGCTCATTAAGTCAACTAGAGCTGGGAGAGAGCAAAGCTTCCTGACTCGAAGATTCTAGACTTCTTTTTTTTTCCAATTTAGACTATTTTGGCATCTCTCTCCCCTTACATTTCTACAAAGATGATTCATAGAGGAATAAATTCTAGCAATAAATAGCGATGTGTCTCGGACCAATTAGAGGCGCCATCTGCTTAGTTTCTTCTGAGAATTCCCTCCAAAGAAGTCACCTTAGACTTGATTTATGGCATCCTGGGAGTTTTCTACCAAGCAGAAACCACAAGTTCCATTCTCCAAGTTTAAAATGTATTTTCCACGTGAGAGGCAGACATCGTAAAGATATGGCATTTAAAAAAGGAAAAGAAATGTTCACTTCTGAAAGATCTCTCCCATGTAGTCCCTGGAGAAAAAGGTTTCTGCTTTGTTTTATATCTATTTGAAAGAAATGGGATGGAAATCTAAATAAAATCATGGCCGACAAGGTATGTGGAGAGTAAAGACAGTGTAGCCAAGCGTATGGATTGAGTTAAAGGAACATGGTAGCCACTGATTGTGGATCTAAGTGTTGGATTGTGTCTTATGACAGGTTCATTTTCTTTTTATTGGAGACAGTCTTACCAGGACACCCAGGCCAGACCTTGAACTCTTTAATCTTCCTGTCTCAGCCTCCAGAGTACTGGATGACAGATGTGTAACACCATGTTTGGGTTTGGTGTTTACCTTCTAGATGCCACGTAACCCCTAGCTTATATTGTTATAAATAACAAAAATGGGCTGGGAAAGGTGGCTCAGTGGTAGAGTGCTTGAGTCGCATGCATGAGGCTCTGAGTTTGATTCCTCAGCACCATATAAGGAGAAAA
>NW_012275579.1:0-1890 GCF_000151885.1 Dipodomys ordii
GCTAGCCTTGAGCTGAAGAGCTGAGGGACAGTGCCCAGGCCCAGAGTTCAGGCCCCACGACCAGACTTCCCCTGCCCCCCCGCAAAAAAGAAAGAAATCAATGTTGAAATAGATTTCAAACTAGAGATGCATTTTCCCTTCTCTTTCTCTCTCTTTCCCCCTCCCTCCCTCTCTTTTGGTCTCTCCTTTCTTTCCTTTTTCTGTCTTCTCCTCCCCCCTCCCTCCTTTCTTTTCCTTCCTTCCTTCCTTCTTTTTTTTTTTTTTCTGGTCCTAGGGCTTGGATTCGAGGCCTGGGCACTGCCCCTGAGTTTCTTTGTGCTAATGCTCTACCACTTTACCACTTGAGCCACAGCGCCACTTCTGGCTTTGAATAGTTTATTGGAGATAAGTCCAAACTGTGAGTAACTAGGATTACGGGTGTGAGCCACCAGTGCCCAGCTCAAAAGGGGTTTTATGTGCTGATTCATGGGCACAACACATCTTGACCAAAGTTACCTCTTCCATTATTCTCTCAGCCCAATCTATCCCACCCTTACCCACGTTCTCAAATTCCCTAGCTCTGTTTATATGTGTACATTGAGTGTTAGGGCTGTATTCTCCCACCATTCCCCTTTCATCCCTCCATGCCCTCCTTCTAGCCCTTACCTACTCTCAGTCAAGCAATGTTTCAGCTTCTTGGTATTTGTTGAACTGCCCCTTAATTACTGTCTTGTTTTATTTGGTGGCTTCTTTTTCTTCTCCTCCTCCTCCTCCTTCTTCTTCTTTCTTCTTTATTGGTGCTGGGGATGAGATCTCAGGGCCAGGACCTTGCACATATTAAGCCTGTGTGGTACCCTCACCCAAGAGGGTTTCAGAAGTCTGCCTGGTGCTGCACACACACTGGACTGTGTGGAAATGGAGTGTCTGCTTCCGTGTTGCCATGGCAATAGGAGAAAATGACCGTGCATCACTACAGCAGTGCCCACGAGTAAGCACACTGGGAAACTGTCATCAGGAGAAGGGGACACAAATAAGTCAGATGTGAGTAGAAACCTAAAGGAATAAATCAGAAGTAACATATAATCCTAGACCATATATTCTTTGTCCGGGAGAATATTTTCACTTAAAAAAATTAGTTTCCTAAATATCACAGTAAAACTCCTTTGTACTATTAATGTGAGCTGGTGGCTCACACCTGTAATCCTAGCTACTCAGGAGGCTGAGATTTGAGGATTGTAGTTTGAAGTCAGCCTCAGAGGAAAGACTGTGAGATTCTTTTTTTTTGCTGGTCATGGGACCTGAACTTGGCCTGGGCACTGTCCCTCAGCTCTTCAGCTCAAGGCCAGCGCCCTACCACTTGAGCCACAGCGCCACTTCCAGCTTTTTCTGCTTATGTGGTGCTGAGGAATCAAACCCAGGGCCTCATGCATGCAAGGCAAGCCCTCTACCACTGAGCCACCTTTCCAGCCCCCGTGAGATTCTTTACTCAATTAACCTGAGGTTCAAGTGGTAAAATGGTGGCCTTGAGCAAAAAAAAAAAAAAACACCCAAAAGCTAAGAAACAGCGCCTAGACCCTGAGTTCAAGCCCCAAGACTGGCACAAACATACACCTAAATCCATCAAGTGACATTTAGGAAATATGATTTCTTAATGACTGTGACCAACTTCTTTGAATAAATATGTGTGCTTAGGGCTCTCTAATTTATGATAGAATTGGGGTGCTTGAATAAGAACCAGAGTTGCTTGAATTATCGCCAGAGAAAAGCAGAATCGGATCTTGTGTTTTCAAAGATTGCTCCGTTTAAGAAATATGTGTGTGGGGGCTGGGAAGGTGGCTCAGTGGTACAGCGCTTGCCTTGCATGCCTGAGGCCCTGGGTTCAATTCCTCAGCACCACATAAGCAAAAAAAA
>NW_012275580.1:0-1435 GCF_000151885.1 Dipodomys ordii
AAAAAGAAAAAAGCCGGAAGTGGCGCTGTGGCTCAAGTGGTAGAGCGCTAGCCTTGAGCTGAAGAGCTGAGGGACAGCGCCCAGGCCCAGACTTCAGGCCCCACGACCGGACCCAAAAAAAAAAAACAAAAGTCTTTTTTCAAAGTAAACATTTAATTATATGCTATTTTAATGTGAGAATTTACATTAAGTTATATTCGGAACCTTGTTATATTTTATTACTTGATTTGGTTTTAAATTAGATCTGTCCTTCAAATGAATATATTTCTCCTTCAATGTTGACCCTTTCTTCCACTCCTGATTTTCTGGTCCTAGTTATGGTGTATATACTCACAGATGTTTGCACAAACTTTTCATCCTCCTATACTGTTTTCTACCTTTCATATGATTATATAAGTCAAAATACTTTGGTATGCATTCTACTTGAGTATCTTTATGTTGACCAAATCTCCTCCTCATACATGACTAAGTTTATTTCTTAGTTACTCACTTCAAACCATTTCTGTCTTTCTCTCTCATTCTTCTGCTAGAACCTTCACCTGGCTGTTGCCTAAACTTCATAGGCCATGGCCTTCATAGCTATTACTAGAAAAAAAGAAATACATATTATGGCTGATTGGGCTCATTTCATATGGTCACAGATCCCAATGAGTCTTCAGTATTTTCACATACTCCCATCAAATACTCATAATAAATTCACTTTCGTAGTTTGTATTTTAATTTAGTCATCTTATTTCTGGCTTCCTCTACCATCTACATGTGCAGTCTCAAACATTCCAACAATTTCACTTACAGCTGCTTAGCTTGTAGTCAACTCTGTCTACGCCATGCAAGTCATCTGTTTTCTTAAGGATATTATTCTCTTTACCTAAGCATCAAGTTCAAGGCTCTGTGGGATTCTTTGTTGCAGCACAGAAAACTACCTTTTTTATCATTTATCTTAAAGAAAAAAATCATTTTTAAGTTCAGTTTCTCTACTCTCTTACTCAGAAGTATTAAAGATGTTGGTTGTCTCTATTCTATGGATTTTCATCCTGACTTCGCATTGTTCTCTATTTCTCTCTAAATTAGCTCTGTTAAGTGGATGCTCTTGAATTATTAGACATGCAAATAGCAGTTGAAAAAAAGTAACATGAAAGTAGAGGAGTATCAACATTGAGGGATGAGAGGTATGATGAAAAGAATGGATAAAATGCACAATGTTAATTCAGCTATGAAGAATGAGAGCTGTCATTCCATGACACAGTAGGACAATTATGCTTAACAATAATGCATGGCATCTTTCAAAACATGAGAGAATTTGAATTGGTACTTATGGCAGCTTAGTGTTCTGTCTACAGACACAAAGCAGACCTTGAGTTCAGGTTTGAATACCAAGAGAAGGAAGGTAGGAAGGAAGGAAAGATGGAAGGAAGGAAGGAAGGAAGGAAGGAAG
>NW_012275581.1:0-1044 GCF_000151885.1 Dipodomys ordii
TCTTCAGCTCAAGGCTAGCACTCTACCACTTGAGCCGCAGCGCCACTTCCAGCTTTTTTCTTTTTGCTTATGTGGTGCTGAGGAATTGAACCCAGGGCCTCATGCATGCAAGGCAAGCGCTCTACCACTGAGCCACCTTCCTAGCCCCCTGAGATTCTTACCTCTAATTAATCACCAGAAAAGCAGAAGTGGTGCTGTGGCTCAAAGTAGTAGAGTGCTACTTGAGCAAAAAAGCTCAGGGCAATTCCCAGCCCTGAGTTCAAGCTTCTGAGACACACAAAGGAATTCAAGAACAGACTAGATTTGGAATTCTGACTGGTTTAGCTTGCTCACTGATCTGGTCAGAAAGAACCAAGAGAGACGAAAAATAAAAGAAGCTGAAAAATAGCTGATATGTGCTATAGATCCTGTTGAAATGAGCTAGTCTTAGTTCTACCACATTTGAATGATTTTTTTTTCATATTATGTTTTAGATGAAAATTTTCTTAAATATCATTACACTACTAATTATTATACCAAATAATTCTGGAGGGCTCAGTTTTATGAGAGCTACATGTATTTATTCTGAGTAGACGCATATATTTATAAATTCTTTTTCGGTCAGTCATGGGACTTGAACTCTGGACCTGGGCGCTGTCCCTCAGCTTTTCAGCCCAAGGCTAGCACTCTACCACTTGAGCCACAGCGCCACTTCCGGTTTTCCAGTTTAGGGTGGTTTACTGGAGATAAGAGTCTCATAGACTTTCCTGCTTGGGCTGGCTCTGAACCTCGATCCTCAGATCTCAGCCTCCTGAGTAGCTAGGGTTACACGTGTGAACCACCAGTGCCTGGCTTAGAAATTCTTTTTTTTAATTCTTATTTCCCCCAGTTGACCCTGATTGCTATTATTTTTCATTCATCTTTTGTTGCTCTAATCTGCAGTAGGCAGAGAAATATATTTATTAAAATTGTCTGCAGTGATTTTATCACTGAACATTTATTCCTACTATTCAGGTTTACCATCATGTGAAAATTCTGTTTTTATTAAAGGGAAAGGGAGGCAAA
>NW_012275582.1:0-1454 GCF_000151885.1 Dipodomys ordii
ACACACACACACACACACACACACACACACACACACACAGAGTTTAAACTTTAATAGGACAGCACTGAAGAACCGGGAACATTAAGCAGGGGCTGGCATAGGCAATAGGTATCTGGATTGTTCTCTCTGAAGGCAGGCAGATGGTAGAACAGAGGGGAACAAACTGGAGCCAGAGAGCCAGGAGGAGTGATGGCAATAGATTGGAGATGCAAAGCTGTTTCAAAGCAGGGGCAGAGCGCACAGGGTGAGTGGAAGATAGCATCAGCAGGAGCTGGGGACAATACAGGGGAATGCGAAGGAGGAAAATGATACCTTAATTTCTTGCAGGTCCCATGGTGGGTGATGAACCATCCATAAAGATAATATAGGGGTGTAGTGCAGGACTTAGGTTTGACAATTTGGGTGAAAATGAATCTGGTATAGCCAGGATTGCACTTGAAAAATTCTCAACTTAAGCATAAAGTACAGTAGCAAAAATACTTAGGTTGAATCACATAAAGTTCCTTGGTTTTTTGTTTGCTTGTTTTTGTTTTGCTTGTTTGTCGTTGGGGCTTGAATTCAGGCCCTATGCAATGTCTCTTAGCTTCACTCTACCATAGCTTCACTTCTGGCTTTTTGGTGGTTAATTGGAGATAAGAGTCTCATGGACTTTCTTGTCCTGGCTAGCTTTGAACCATAATCCCGGATCTCAGTCTTTTTTTTTTTTTTTTTTTGCCAATCTTGGAGCTTGAACGCAGGACCTAGGCCCTGTCTCTAAGCTATTTTTGTTGTTGTTGTTCAAGGCTAGTGCTCTACCAACTTAAGCCACAGCGCCATTTCCAACTTCTTGATGGTTAATTGGAGATAAGAGTGTCACAGACTTTCCTGCCTGGGCTGGCCTCAAACCATGATTCTCAGATCTCAGACTCCTGAGTAACTAGGATTATAGGTGTGAGCTCAGATTTCAGCCTTTTGAGCAGTTAAGATTTTATAGATGTGAGCACTGGCAACTGGCAAAGTTCTCTGTTATTTATGAAATGCAAATCTACAAATACCCACATCACACTTGGCATGGGGAAATGTTCACTAACAGAGAAAATAAAGGAACTAGCTAACCCCACATAAATAAAAGAATTATACCCACCATCTCTTCCTTATCCTGGGATTTCTGTAGAATGGCAGGCAGAAATCCCAAGAGCCACATAAGCCAGTGCTTCTCCAGCCTGGTTTCATACCAGAATCACCAATGTGATTGGAAAAACACAGGCATCTGGGTTGCATGGCCTAAGCATCTTGAATTGTTCAAGTTCCTCAGTGATCTCAGGTGCAGACTGATTTAAACTGTCTCTGTCTTTGTCCCTGCCGCATCACTTGAACCCCTATAAGAGGAAGGGCAAACACAGGATGACCCATTGCAACAATGAGACTCACAAGACACTATGTTGGAAATTAACTTTACAACCTGGGCGGGGGGG
>NW_012275583.1:0-4200 GCF_000151885.1 Dipodomys ordii
TGTACACACACACACACACACACACACACACACACACACACACTGCTCTGGATGCTGGATGCTGTCCCTAAGCTTCTATGCTCAAGGGTAGCATTCTACCACTTGAAGCCATAGCTCCATTTCTAGCTTTTTAGTAGTGAGTTGAAGATAAAAGTCTCACAGATTTTGATGCCCAGGCTGGCTTTGAACCAGGATCTTCAGATTTCAGACTCCTGAGTAGCTACGATTACAGGCATGAACCACAGGTGCCCAGCTTCATGGAGACTTTTCTTTCCTCTTTGCAATCATTCTTGACTCTTTTGAGAAACTTTTCGTATTGGAGATTCTTCCTGACATATTGGAGACTCTTCAAACTGCTGTGAAAACTCTTCCTGACATACAGGAGATCTTTTCTAACTTGCTTGAGACCCTTCTTGATTTGCTTGAGAAACTTTCTGACATGTTTGAGACTCTCTCGAGTGAATTTGAGCCTCTTTGTTTAGTTTAGTAAACCTCACTGAAATATTTATGACTCATTCTTACTACCATGAGAATGTTCCTAATTTAACTGAGATATTACCTTAGGTATCTGAGACTCTTCCTTCTGCTCTGGTCAGTTTCTGTTCTGAGAAGTTTAAAGACATTTCTGGTCATGTTTGGGACTCTTCCTGCCATTTTAGGATTTGTTTATGAAGTAAACCTACTGAAAACATTTCTTGACAAGTTCAGGACCCTTTCAGAGGTATTTTGGTCTTTTTGAGCCATAAGTTCTCTCACTGAGTCCTTTGTTTACATACTTAATATCATTTCTGACTACTTTAGAACCTTTGGACTTGTTTGATAACATTTCTGATTCATAAGAGACTCTTCCTTTCTCTACACAAGACTTCCTGATATCTTGCCTACTCTTCCTGGTGAGACTCTTACTGATGTTGGAAGCCTTTCCTGGCAGAGACCTTATATTTCTTTTTTGTCGGTTGTGGGGCTTGAACTCAGGGCCTGGGCACTGTTCCTAAGCTCTTTTGCTTAAGGGTAGCACTCTACCACTTTGAGCCACACCACTTCCAGTTTTGTGGTAGTTAATTGGAGCTAAGATTCTCATGGACTTTCCTGCCTGGGTTGCTTTGAACTGTGATCCTCAGATCTCAGCCACCTGAGTAGCTAGGATTGCAGGTATGAGACACCAGCACTCAGCGATACCCTATCTCTGTCTGAGATTCTTACTGATTTATTTGCAACTTTCTTATCATTTTGCTTTGAGAAACCTCTAGACTTGTTCTGATACTTCATCATGTATAACAAACTTTTCTTCTCCATTCTGCATATTTCTCAGCAAACTTGAGTCCTTCCTATCACACTGGAGGCATCCCCTAACTTATCTGAGTCCTTTCTCATATATTAGAGACACTTCTTGGTGGATTTAACATGCTTTCTGACAGGAGGAGTATTAAAACTATCAAGGAAAACCTGGCAGAAGGGGTCATATATAGAAAGCCAGTGCCTCAAATCCATCACAAAAGAATGGAATGGTTTGAGAATCTTTTCGAGTAACATATAAGAGACCTTGAGACATTTCCACATTTATGTATATCCCTTACTTGACAAATTTCAAAGCTTTCCTTTTATGATTTTGGAGAACCTTCTAGTCTGGTTTGAGGGAATTCATGATGGATTACAGCTCCGTCCTTTCTCTTTGTGACACTTCCTGTAATGTTTGAAACACATCCTGATATGAGAAAATTCTTCCTGGTATGTCTGAGGCTTCTAGAATGATATTGAAACCCTCCCTAATGGGGGCAGTTGGAAACCCTTTGTGAACTTGCAAGAGACTCTACTTGACTTGAGACCCTTCCTGACATGTTTGGGACCTGTACTTGTTTGACACTCTTCCTGACACGTTTGAGACTTCTGGACATACCCATGAACGTTTCCTAGTTGAGACTGTTGCCTTCTTGATTCCTTTTTTTCATCATTGACATTGAACCCAGGGCCTTGCATATGCTAGGCAAGTGCTCTGTCACTTGAGCTATGCGGCCAGCCATTTGGGTTTTGTTTTTATTTGCATTTATTTCCTTATTTACTTCCTTCCTTCCTTTTTTTCCTGCTGGGCATGGGACTTTAACTAAGGGTCTGGGAACTATCCCTGAGCATTTTTATTTTTTTTTGCTCAAGGCTGGCACTCTTCCACTTTGAGCCACGGTGTCACTTCCAGTTTTCTGGTGGTTAATTAGAGATAAGAGTCCCATAGATTTTCCTGTCCAGCTGGCTTTGAACCATGATCCTTAGATCTCAGCCTCCTGAGTAGCTAGGGTTTATGGTGTGGGCCACCAGCACCCAGCTCTAAGGCCCTTCTTGGCCATTTGATACTCTCCCTGTTGTCTTTGACATCCTTTTTGTCATGTTTTACAACCTTCCCACTTGTTGAAGACTCATTCTTACTTGCTTATGACCCATTCTGACCAGGTAAGATTCTTCCCCATATCCTTTGATCCTTCCTGACTTGTTATATCAGATAGTTTCCCTGGAATAGTTGAGATATTTTTTGGACATATTTGAAGTATTTGAAGCTTTTCTTGAGGTATGTGAGACTCTTCTTGATGCCTTTGAGACCCTGTCTGTTATGCTTCAAACCTCTTCTGACTTGTGTGATACCCTTGTAGCATGCTTGAAATGCCTGACATGTTTGAGACTTTCCATGGCACATTTGTGACTCATCCTGATTTGCTTGAAGCCCTTCTTGACATGTCAAAGATGTATCCTAATTTGTTTGTGACTCTTTCTGCCTCATTTCAAAGATTCCTTAATGGTAAGATTCTTTGTTGTTGTTTGAAATCATTCCTGGTGAATTTGAGGCCCTCCTTTTTATATTTGAAACAATATTTTCTTGCTTGAGACTCTCTCTGACATGATTGAGACTCTTGCCATATTTGAGATGCTTGCTGCCCTGAGACACTTGACCTATTTGGGATCATTGCTGATTTTTGACAGTTTTCAATGATGTTCAGACATCTCTGGACATAGGAGTAATTCTTTCTGACTTGCTTAAGATTCTTCTTGATGGTTCAGTGTCTTCATGACCTTTTTGTTGTTGTTGTTGTTGTCGTCGTTGTCGTCATGGGGCTTGAACTCAGGACCTGGGCTCTCTGTTTTGCTCAAGGCTAGCACTCTACCACTTTGAGCCACAGCTTCATCTCTGGTTTTTTGGTGGTAAATTATGTGTAAGAGTCTCACTGACTTTCCTGCCTGGGCTGGCATTGAACCATGTTCCTCAGATCTTAGCCTCCTCAGTAGCAAGTAGTAGCCACCAGCACCCAGCAGCCTTCATAACTTTTTCGATAGATATTTTCTATGCAAAACCCTTTCAAATATCATTAAAACTTTTCCTCACAGCTTTGTGCCTATCCTGCTTTTTTGTGGCACTTAGGACTGGAACCAAGGCCTCATCAACACCTGAAAGAACTCTATCATCTGAACTATACCCCCAGCTTTTTAGTTTATATTTTGTTTCTGAGATAGAGTGTCACTAGCTGTGTGGAACTGCCTTGAACTTGTGATTCTCCTGCCTCTGTCTCCTAAGTAGCTGGAATTATAGGCATTGACCACTACACTCAGCTTGAGGCCTTTTATTTTTAAGTATTTGAATCTCTTGATGACTACCTAAGACTTTTAGGAGCAGTTTTGAGACCTTTCTTTATATATCGAAACCTTTCTGGTCTGACTACCTTCCTGTTGGATCTAAATCTCTTTCTGATGACTTTCACATACTTTCTACTATGTTTTGAACTGCCTGTAACTTGTTAAAGAGACTTTCTAACTTTAGCCTCAAACTTGAAGGGGCTTCTTCAAGTATTTAGCAAGACATGTCCATAACCAATCTAGAATTAAGAAAAATCCTTGCCCAGTACCAGCAGCTCATACCAGTAATCCTAGCTACTCAAGAGTCAGAGATCTCAGGAACATAGTTCAAAGCTAGCCCAGGCAGGAAAGTCTGTGAGAATCTTAATCTCCAATTAGCCACCTAATAGTCAGAAGTAGAGCCATGGCTCAAATGATAGAGTGATAGCTTTGAGCAAAAAAAAAGCTCACAGACAGTGTCAGACCCTTTGTTCAAGCCCCAGGACTGTCACAAAAGAGAAAAAAAGGAAAGAAGGAAGGAAGGAAAGAGGGAAGGAAGGAAGGAAGAAAGAAAGGGAGGGAGGAAGGAAGGAAGGAAGGAAGGAA
>NW_012275584.1:0-3140 GCF_000151885.1 Dipodomys ordii
TCTTCAGCTCAAGGCTAGCGCTCTACCACTTGAGCCACAGTGCCACTTCTGGCTTTTTCTGCTTATGTGGTGCTGAGGAATGGAACCCAGGGCCTCACGCATGCAAGACAAGCACTGTACCACTGAGCCACCTTCCCAGACCATATGACACAAGTTTTTAGGCATAGCATCAAGGATGCTGTTAAGGCAGATTTTGCTATCAAAGTTACAACTAAAGGTACTTGATATTCTGGAGTCAGTAAACTACATTCTTACTATGTATGCTAAGATTACCTTGAATCCTCTTAACAATAATTGAAAATGTTTCTACATAGTTCATACTCTTTCCAGGAACTTATGTTCTTTTAAAATCAGCATTTCTACTACCATCGTAAGAATTTATTGTTTTAACTGACAATAGCATAAAATTTTTAAATGTCATAGTTGTTTGAACAACTATGAATTTTTAAGTTACGAGTGAAATCAACTCAAAATGGAAGAAATAGCCTTGTTTCAGATAATTAGGACCTTTTTTGAAAAATGGATTATCGGTACTGGGAAGGTGGCTCAGTGGTAGAGTGCTTGCCTTGCCTGCATGAGGCCCTGAGTTCAACTCCTCAGCACCATATAGCAGAAAAAGCTGAATTGGATCTGTGGCTCAAGAGGTAGAGTGCTAGCCTTGAGTTGAAGTGCTGAAAGACAGCACCTATACCCAGAGTTCAGGTCCCATGACTGACAAAAATAAAAAATAAATAAAAGGATTATCACCAGAAACTACCACCAAAGAAGAGTTGCTATTTTTCCTGTAAGTTCATATATTTTAGATTCTGGGTACACATTCAGGTATCACTTAAAAATGTTAATGGGCTTGGCCTAACATACAAATGTTATTTAATTATGCAGTTTACCTAAGTTCCCAAGAAATCCATGCAGTCTGTAACTTGAAAGTGATACTACTTACTACCCACTATATTTACGCAGAAGGAGACAGGCTCCATCCACATCTGACCACCACCCCTTCCTAGTGAATAAAATAGCTCACAGCAACTGAATTTAGTTAAAATGGAAGAAGGATTATTTTCAACACAAATTATTTTAAAATGTTCCTTTTTGTTTATATGGTCCTGCAGGGTCAAACCCAGGACTTCACACACACCAGGGTAGCATTCCCTCCCTTACTCCCTTCCTTCTCTCTTCCTTTCTTTTTCTTCCCTCTTTTCCTTCCTTTTTATTCCCTCCTTCCTATCTTTATCTTTACTCTCCTACTCCCCTCTCCTTTCCATTCTTCCCCCCTTCCCCCCCACCAGAACTAGGGATTAAACCCAAAGCTCTGTGCATGCTAGGAAGCATACTACCAATCTAGCTATACCACCAACCTTTCTGGGTTTGTCAACTGGTTTTGAGATCGGGTCTCTCTAACTGGCTGGGCAGGCCTCAAACTTGCAATCCTCCTGGCTCTGCCTTCTTAGTTGCTGGAATTACAGGAATACACCATCATGCCAGAACAAAATTTGCATTTTTAGCATGCTTCCATTATAGCTTTAATTTGTTCTATAATTTTGTTGTTGTTGTTTGGTCTCAGGGTTTGAACTCTGGGCCTGGGCGCTGTCCCTCAGCTCTTCAGCTCAAGGCAAGCGCTCTACCAGTTGAGCCACAGCACCACTTTCAGTCTTCTGGTGGTTGATTGGAAATAAGAGTTTCATGGACTTTCCTGCCTGGGTTGGCTTTGAACTGCGATCCTCAGATCTCAGCTTCCTGAGTAGCTAGGATTACAGGCATGAGCCACTAGCACCCAGCTGTTCTATAATTTTTTTACCCATACATAAAAGGAAAACAGTATGTGTTTCTATGTATCTATTTACCTAGGTTTATATGTAACTTTTCAAAAATTCATCTGCATAAAAGTTTCAAATTAAGAAGAAAATCAGAAACAAAAACCATGGGGTTGAGCTTAGGGGGGGACAAAAACTTACTGGCAAGAATAACCTCTGGGAAGCACATGGTTTAAAGAGTTTTTTCCACTCTGCTGCATTCTCATTCGGAAAGGTAATGGGATACAATGTGTAATTAAATCTTTGTAGAAATGACCAGTTGTTGAGCTAAAAAATTAAAAATTAAAATTAAAAAGCTTGTTTCATTGTTAATTTTCACTGTAATAGAAACCAAGTTATGGCACAGAAAAATTGAAATAAAGGTCACACATATATTCTATGTTATACAGTTAAAAGAAAGATTCTTTTCCATCATTTTCTTTGTTTACATTCAAAATCTAAAATCCATTGTAATATCCCAGAGACTTTACTATAGACATGTAGGACACAGTGGAAGTTCTCAACCAAAGACTAATAATTTTATTTTTCCTCCCAACTTATAAATCACTTAGAGCTCCTTTCAATACCAACTTTAAATGAAATCTTCGACATTTTTTGCTTAGCAATATTGCTGTATTTGGAAAATAAAAGGATGTTCTTCCAAATACTTCCCATTTCATCAAAAAGCAAATCCAAATATCTCCACATTGATTAGTCAAAGTCTAAACTTAAAAGCATAGTATAGAAAGCTGGGAACCTGTGGCTCATGCCTATAATCCTTGCTATTCAGGAAGCCGAGATCTGAGGACTGTGGTTCGAAGCCAGCCCAGGCAGTAAAGTCTATGAGACTCTTGGTAGGTCATGAGGCTTGAACTCTGATCCTGGGCGCTGTCCCTGAGCACTTCAGCTCAAGACTAGCATTCTACCACTTGAACCACAGCACCAGTTACAAGTCTGTGAGATTCATATCTCCAATTATCCACCAAAAAAAGCAGAAGTAGAGTTGTGACTCAAATAGTAAAGTGCTTGCCTTGACCAAAAAAGTTCAGGGATAGTACACACACCACACACACACACATACACACACACACACACACACACACACACACACACACACACACACACACGTGTCCGCATAGAAAAATAAGTAAATAGGGCTGGGAAGGTGGCTCAGTGGTAAAGCGCTTGCCTTGCATGCATGAGGCCCTGGGTTCGATTCCTCAGCACCACATAAGCAAAAAGGAAAAAGACGGAAGTAGTGCTGTGGCTCAAGTGGTAGAGCGCTAGCCTTGAGCTGAAGAGCTGAGGGACAGTGCCCAGGCCCAGAGTTCAGGCCCCACAACCGGACCC
>NW_012275585.1:0-2163 GCF_000151885.1 Dipodomys ordii
CTGGGCGCTGTCCCTCAGCTCTTCAGCTCAAGGCTAGCACTCTACCACTGGAGCCACAGCACCACTTCCAGCTTTTTCTGTTTATGTGGTGCTGAGGAATCGAACCCAGGGCCTCATGCTTGCAAGGCATGCACTCTACCACTGAGCTACCTTCCAAGCGAACATGCTTCTATTCTAAACACATCTGTGAAAGCTGGGGCATCTCAGTGCTTCTGCAAAACGTTGGTGAACACATTCAGTACAAGTCTCTGTGGCTTTGTTTTTCCTTTGGGTTCTGATTTTTCCTCCTGGGATTTGAACTTGGGGCCTGGTCACTGTCCCTGAGCTTCCTTTGTTCAAGGCTAGTGATCTACCACTTGAACCATAGCTCCACTTCTGTTTTTTGTTTTGTTTTGCTTTTTTCTTTTTGGTAGATAATTGGAGATAAGAGTTTCACTGACTTTCCTTCCCCAGGCTGACTTGGAACTATGGTCCTCCAATCTCAGCCTTCTGAGTAGCTAGGATGACAGGCGTGGCCTCTGTGCTCTTGGATAGACAAGAAAGCATCTTTTGTTTGGGCAGTGCCTGGTCTGACTCCACTCCCAACTGTACTTTGGTACAGCTGTCGACACCTGTTGGAAAACAAAAAGGACGAGGGTGGTAGGGGATGTGGGAAGGAGGAGAGAAAGGAAATTTCTTGGAAGCTCGCACCTATAACTCATCCTTTGTGTATGTGCTGATACTCAGGTCCTCGAGTTCTGGCTTGGCTTCTTTGCTCAAGGCTGGCACGCTACCACTTGAGCCATGTTCACCTTCACCCACCCTCTCTAATCACCTTCCCTCTCTTGCTCATCCAGCCTCCAACAGAACCTGTTTTGCTTTGCTGTCATTCTTTATTTTTGTGGGTATAGCAATTGGCATTTCACCACAGTACTTCACATGTGCATGTATTATAGTTGAATAAGAAAGGCTTCTTCTGTTCAGGCCTGGGTTTTAGTACAAGATCTGGTCCTAATTAAATATATGTCTTAGGATTTCAGCCTCACCTTCAGTTTCTTGTATGTTAAGTGAGTATTGTACTGACTATGTCATAGGGGTAACAGGAGGAGTAACTATGAGTTAAAGGCTGTAGTGTATTTCTGAGCCTGTCCTGAGGCAGACCGTCGTGGTGGGGAGGACATGCTCCCTTCCTGAGGCCCAAGAAGCAGAGAGAGGAAGGGACCAAGGACAAGCCCATCCTTCCACAGAACTTCCACCTAGACCCCACAGCTGAAAGTTGCCTCTGTGTTCTAATAACACCATCAGCTAGCATCCAAGCCTTTAGCCCATGAGCCTTGGGGACATTTCAGATCTCAAACACAGGTCATGGTCCTATTTTTTGTTTTTGGAATGGGAAAGGAAAAAGAGCTAGATCACTGAAGATTGAGCTTCCTTTTAACCTGAGGTGGTGATTTGTTATATTGTAGGGAAAAAATATCAGACACACAAAAAGACTGGAAATTCTTTGAGGTAAGTCATTTTCTGAGGGTTTCGTGTGCGCACATGCATGCGTGTGTGCGTGAGTGTGTGTGTGTGTGTGTGTGTGTGTGTGTGTGTGAAAACTGGGGTATTGAATTCAGGGCCTCATATTCTCACTTGGTTTTCCACTGAAGGATGACACTCTACCATTTGAACCACAAGTGCACTTCTGGCTTTTTGCTGGTTAATTAGAGATAAGAGTCTCGAGTTTGTGCTGGCATTGAACCTAGATCCTCGAGTCTCGGCTTCCACTAGGATTATAGGCATGAGCCATTTTGTTATGAAATGTGACATACAGTAATCACCAATAGCCATTTGTTAGGCACTTTCTTTTGGTGACTTATCTTTTCTAAAATGAAGAATGCTGTGTTGCCCTTGGAATTTCAGTCTGACTTTCATCCTGTGAAGGTGAGCACAGGGACAACTTTGCACAACTTTTCAAGGATGTTGAGAAATTGGATTGTCTGAGCTTAGAAGTATTCTATAGTGCTGGGCGCTGGTGGCTCACGCCTGTAATCCTAGCTACTCAGGAGGCTGAGATCTGAGGATCGAGGTTCAAAGCCAGCCTGGGCAGGAGAGACCGTGAGACTCCTATCTCCAATAAACCACCAGAAAACCGGAAGTGGCACTGTAGCTCAAGTGGTAGAACGCTCGCCTTGAGCTGAA
>NW_012275586.1:0-4595 GCF_000151885.1 Dipodomys ordii
GGGAGGGAGGGAGGGAGGGAGGGAGGGAGGGAGGGAGGGGAGAAGAGAGAGAGAGAGGCTACCCAAGACATCTAAAGAGCTCACAAATCCCAGTCAGAGCTCCCTTGAAGCTTGGGCACTATTCCCATTGCTCCCATTAGAATCCCTGGCCCTTGAGTTAAATGTCTATTTTGCTTAAAACTGGAAAGACCTTGACCAAAGCATGGTGGCAATGGTGAACAGAAAGTATGCAGGTGCTGGGCACTAGTACATCACACCTGTAATCCTAGCTACTCAGGAAGCTAAGAACTGAAGATCATGGTTCAAAGCCAGCCTGGGCAAGGAAGTCCATGAGATTCTTATCTCCAAGTAATCACAAAGAGCTAGAAGTGGAGCTGTGACTCAAGGGACAGCGCCCAGGCCCTGAGTTCAAGCCCCACTGAGGGGAGGTGGCAGGGCTCATGTAGCTGTTTCCATTGTGTGGGATGAGATTAGAGACGCCTGCCTTCCAGAGGAATAACACCTTCATATTCAGTACCGAGGCCTCCATTTCCACCACAGTATGAAGGGAGGCCCTCCAAGCTTGCAGTGCGGCAGGTTCCCTTCCACACCTTCCATACACCGTCACCCACCAGAGTTAGCAAGGGAATGTCTAGGGTTCCAGAAGCTTCATTGCCCCAGAATAAAGATTCAAGCTAGAAACTTCCTGCAGATTGGCTACCAAAAGGTACTGGGTGGAAATCAGCTACGTAGCTCTCTTTTGCCTTTCGGAGAAGGATGGGCATGAGTCACATCTTCCGATGGCTGGACCCTCTGCCACTCTGCAGCGGCCAGCTAGAACGGTGATCACAGAGGCCTCCCTGAGCTGCCTGGCAGCAGCCTCCCTCTGACTCATCCTGCGGTAGTTCTCACACGGGGAGGCAGCCTGGCTGGAGGACAGCATGTTCACCAGCGCTTGTCATGAAACCCATCTTTTACTGAGTGTGTCTGTGTGGCTGGCCTATCCCTGAGGTCATGGGGTGGGGGTGGGGGTGCTGCTCAGCAGTGTCTGGAGACAGCAGACAAATAGGCTGAGCTTATGGGCTTCAGAGCATCTGGGCTTTCCTCGAAGAGAACTGAAGTCAGGGCATGTTCACGCAGTACCGTCTGTACAGAGGCCTTTGCTTAGCAGCACAGAAGCATCTGGCTTCTCTGCAGAGGAAAGCCCTTTCTCATCTCTAGGAGGCTGACAGGGCCTCCTAGTCCTCTGTCCTCCAGAGGAGCATCTAGTCCTTAGGTAGGTCCTTGGGAACTATTCTCCGGATGAATTCTGCCTCGTGTGTCCTTGTCCCCCACTTTGCATCCCAAGGGGATCTATGGTGCTAGACCTGCTAAGCAGGACACTAGCCACACACACCTCCCCCGCAGGACCCTTTTGTTTGCCTTCTTCCCCTTGTATCTAGATTAGTCCTGTATGGAAGGAATCTATCAAGCTGGGAGAGTTGGTAGGAAATTAAGGTTACTCCTCTATCTTCCTCCCTAGCAGACAAATTATGCTGTGCTCTCTGCAAGTACAGAGAGGACAAAGCAAAGAAAATAATTCTTCTCTGCACCTGGAACTAACCCACTTCCTCTCAATAGTGAGACGGAAGATTTTTAAAATCAGAATAAGGCTCTTTCTCAATCAACCACCTTCAATAACTCTTAGTCACAAACTCTAAAACCTGCTTTCTCTTCCTGCTCAAGGGATTCCTTGTTCCTCACGTGAGTTTCTCCTCCTGCAAGTGGCCTAATCTGTTCTTTCTGTTTTCACCTATTGGCCTAGCAAGGCCCAGTATACACCCTAATGAACATTCCAGTCTACCTCACCCTCCTAAATTGTGCCCCCTCCTTCTCTCCATAAGTTGAGAGGGGTTTGAATTCAGAGCTTGAGCACTGCCCCAGAGCTCTTCTGCTCAAGGCTAGCGCTCTGCCACTTTGAGTCACAGCTCCACTTCCAGTTTTCTGGTGGTTAATTGGAGATAAGAGTCTTGCAGACTTTTCCTGCCTGTGCTGGCTTTGAACCCCACCCCTCAGATCTCAGCCTCCTGAGTAGCTAGGATTATAGGTGTGAGCCACCAGCACCGGACTTGTATCTCTATTTTTTTTTAATCAAGGTCTTGCTATGTAGGTCAGGCTGATCCCTCAGTTCTTCTGTTCTGCCTTCTGAGGGCTGGAATTGTAGATGTGTTCCCACTACGCCCAACATGTATCTTTGTTCTTGTAAGAATCATCCTGATGACCTAGGCTGCTTGCTTGGTAGAGAAGGTAAGTTTTTTCTTCCTTATAGGCTCTGAAGTCTGAGGAGGAAGAAGTGTGTACTTCTCTTAGTGAGCAGTAGTAGAAAGTGATGATTTTCTTCTTACCTATAGAAGCATCCACTTAACTGTTTCATGGAGGAGGTTTTCTAAACAGTCCCTTCCAATTTCTTGTCTTCAATAGCCCCAATGCCATGGGTACCTCACGCTGAGTTCACTAGTGGAGAGCTAGTGATAACTGGGGTGTGTCTGAGTTGTTTGAGTGTTACTACCTCCCATCCACATCATCTTGTGTGTGTGTGTGTGTGTGTGTGTGTGTGTGTGTGTGTGTGTGCATGTGCCAGTCCTGGAGCTTGAACTCATGGCCTCAGAACCTACATGCTCTACCAATTCAGAGCTTGAGCACTGTCCCAGAGCTCTTCTGCTCAAGGCTAGTGCTCTCTACCACTTGAGCCATAGCACCACTTCTGGCTTTTTCTGACTAGTTTATTGGAGAAAAGAGTCTCACAGACCTTCCTGCCTGGGCTGGTTTCAAACTGCAATCCTCAGATCTCAGCCTCCTGATGTAGCTAGGATTACAGGCATGAGCCACCGTGCCAGGCTCACCCATATCCTCTTATACAGACTTAATATCTGGAGAATAGGGAGGGCTGTAGGAGAATCTGCCATTTCCTTTGGCCTTGAAGAAAGGTTTTTGGGTAGGACAAGTCATTTGTCTCCTTCTTCTAGCCTAATGGTTCTGTTACCATTAGATCCAGGGTTAGTCTCACTCTTTGAGCCTGAGGGATTTCATAGAAGTCTCACTGTTATTGCTGAGGGTTTAATAAGGAGCACAGGACCTCATTTGGGCCAAAGAAATAACTAGAAATGGTTTTCTCCCTCTTAAGAGAAGCAGAAAAGCCAGGTACAGTAGTATTCTTTTGTAATCCCACCATTGGGAAGTAGAGCAGGAGGGTTGCAAATTCAAGACCAGCTTTGGACAGTTCAAGTCTAGCATAAGGTCCAAAGTGAGACTGTATCTCAAAAAACCTGAGAGATAGAACTGTAATCCTAGTTACTCTGGAGGCTGAGATCTGAGGATCACAGTTTGAAGCCAGCTCATGCAGAAGTCTCTGTGAGATATAATCTCTGATTAATCAAAAAGCCAGAAGTGGAGCTGAGGTTTAAGTGGTAGAGTATCAGCCATAAGTGAAAAAGATAATGCCCAGGCCCTACATTCAAGCCCTAGTACAGACACTAAAGAAAGAAAAGAAAAATGAGGGGGAGGGGCAGGAAGAGAGAGAGGGAGAGGGGGAGGGAGGGAGAGAGATGGAGAAAGAGAAAAGTCTTTCTCCTAAATTCTGATCATTAATGTCTCTCAGACAGAGTCTGTTTTCTGGAAGTGCTATGGCTATAAACACAGCAGGGAAGCTGAGAAAGATCAAGCGTAGTATTTCAGAGACGCAGACCCAGCCTCAAGAAAGATGATGTGTCTGGAGTTCACCTGGCTTCATGTTTCAGGGAAGAAGACATTTCCTCATGGGTGAAGAGAGGTTCAATCAGTGTCTGTGTCAGGCCGCCGAAGCATCCAACTGTATATCCACCTCGCTCGACATGCGGGGTGTCTCTACGTGGTCATTGTGTTGAAGGATCACCCCCTGCTAGCCTGCACATCCCGCCCCACCTACCCACTTCCAAACAGCACTCTGGAAGTGGACGCTGAACATTCTGATCTGATCTACAATGACAGGTGTTAGTGGAACTGGAGAGTTATGGGGAGATACCGTGTTCTAGTTTACAGCTCTGCCACATGAACCACAGCTTCACTTCCGGCTTTTTGGTGGCTAATTAGAGATAAGAGACACTTTGATTTGGCTGCGTGGACTGGCTTCAAACCATGATCCTCACATCTCAACCTCCTAATAGCTCAGTGGACAGGCGTGAGCCATGGGCTCCTAGCTTGACTATTGTTCTTTAGTGACTGAATGAGAACAAGAGGCCCAAGAAAAACTTTAAAAAAATCAATTAGCATAATATACCCCCTAGCAAATACTAGTTGAAACAAACCACTCTCGGAAGCCAAGAAAAATCTAGGCCATTTATGTTTTGAGGCTACTGTCAAATGAGAATAAAGCCGTACGAATAAAAATTACAGAAACTAGAGTTTGAATGTTTATATGTTGCAAATGACCTTTTCCTCTCCATATATACAAAACGCAGTAGTGCAGGTTCTGGTGCTAGAAAATGAGTTCAAAGCCTGGTTTGAACTCTCCTCCTCCTCCCCCTTCCCCTCCCCCTCCCCCTCCCCCTCCTCCTCCTCCTTTCCCTCCTTTCGGAACTCCCTCCTCCTCCTCCTCCTCC
>NW_012275587.1:0-978 GCF_000151885.1 Dipodomys ordii
AGCTCTTTTGCTCAAGGCTAGCACTCTACCACTTGAGCCACAGTTTTCTTTTTGCTTATGTGGTGCTGAGGAATGGAACCCAGGGCCTCATGCATGCAAGGCAAGTGCTCTACCACTGAGCCACCTTCCCAGCCCCTGCAAAATTTCTTAAACTAATTATAAAGATGAAACTTCTTTTTTGTGCTGCTATGTTTTATGCTGTAATAATTTTTGCTATAGAAACTTTAATTTTATATGTTTTAGGATGAATTAATTATTATTAAGACAATATTGCTTATGTATAAGACAAAGGGTACAGGACTAAAAAATCAGTGACGAAGAGAGTTTATCTGATTTGGGGAGGGGAAGCAGAAATACAGAAATAGTGAGACAAAGTGTGAACCAATTCAGCAGCGATACTCACTAGACAATATGTATATGTTGGAAATGAACTTTACAACTTGGGGTGGAGGGAAAGAGAGGGGAAAAGTGGGAGAAAATGAGGGGAACACTGTCCAAAAAGAAATATACTCATTTCCTGACTTATGTAACTGTATGTTACTTATGTAACTCTGTACATCATGTTTACAATAAACTTTAAATTAAAAAAATAAAAAGAAAGTAAATGTCAAGATGGTAAAAAAGAGATAATGTTGCTCAAATTAAGGTTCAGAGGATCCAAAATATACTCATCATTCTTCCTTTTGGGGGGCGGGGCAGCTACTATAGATGATAATTTGGCTTAAGAGATCAAGGTGTTAGCTTTCTCACAGATGCCTAGTTTTCTTGTTTTAAGAATTAAATAATTTTTTAAATGCTGGTTACATATTAAGTATTTGTATGTCTAAGACTAAGAATATAATTAATTCTTTTGTTCTTATCACTAAAGTAAGAAATACAGAACATTTCTGGCAACCTTAACACTATCTTTCTTTTTTTTTAATTTTAATTTTTTGTGAACATACTGTACAGAGGGGTTACAATTACATGGGCAAGATA
>NW_012275588.1:0-3178 GCF_000151885.1 Dipodomys ordii
TGGCTATAGGTCTGTGGGTTCATTTCTGGGTTTTCAATTCTATTCCATTGGTCCTGAGGTCTGTTCTTGTGCCAGTACCAAGCTGTTTTGATTACTATGGCTTTGTAGTAGAGTTTGAAATTTGGTATTGATATTCCTCCAGCACTGTTTTTTCTGTTTAGAATTTTTTTATTGTTGAGGATTATTTTTGCTATTCAGGGTCTTATATTGATAGGTATCCTCAGACTATTTTGGACATCTTGTTGATTGCTAATCAGTTGCAAGCAATATCGCACTGTGTAGTCTTTTCAGCTGAGTCTCAAAAGTTCAGTTAACACATGGAATTGTGGAAGATTACACTGGAGTGTTGTAATGATCATTCTCCCCAGTCCATAGGGTGTTGGTGATTGGCCTTGGTTTCAGCACACCATATGGTATGCACATGCAAAAATGGGTAATATCTAGAACTGCCATGTTCTGGTCTCTAGCTGGCAAGGTTTTTTTGTTTTGTGAGAAAGAGAACATAGGAGAGTAGCATTAACTGTGTGGAAGAAACATAATGGTATTAAACCGAGTCCATAAGAAGAAAATGGGACCAGGATCCCTTTCTTCCAGGCTCCCTTATGTCTTATGTCCACCCTGCTTTATATGCATTATTCCTTTCCAAGAAGAACTATTTCTAATCCTTTTACCATGCCCTAGCCAATGGAATCATACAGTGGCCATCTTTATAGCATTCCTTCATACCCTCTGTCCATCCACAACCTGTTACCAGGTTCCAGGGCTCAGCATCTAATCTTCTCATCCATCTCCCTTTCTGAGCTCAAAGCTCTAGACCCAACCACCAGCCTTTCTTACCTCGATAATGGCCACACTCTCCTAGCGGGTGCCCCGTAACATCTGTTCTCTTGTGAAGTGCTCCTCCAGAACTCCTTCAGAAGCACCACATTGCACTCACAGTAAAATCAGCACCCGAGCCTCCAAAGCCCTCCGAGATCTCATCCACCACTTAGAGCCCTGTCTATCTCTCTGTGCGCAGACACACCAATTTTACCTTTCCTGAATACATCAAGCCTTTTTCTGCTGTGTTCTTTGTCAGACTCACCAGTCTCACTCTTCCTTTAGGTCTAACTATCATCTTCTCAAAGAGAACATCCCCATTACCTAATAGATTTCGGTCCTTCTCTCACACCAATTGTTTCTCCCCCAGCCTTCTATTAAAATGGACCATGTGTACTCTTGTGTGTTTCTTTCTCTTCCATTAAACCATTGGTCATCAAAATAGGGTCCCATGCAACCCACTCCAGCATCCTTAGGACACTGAGGGATGAGCCCAGACTCGGTGCGGTCAACTTGTGTTTGTGGCTCAGTACATGCTGACGTGTGAGGTCCATTGCCCTGGCCTGCCATGGGTGTGAAACTTGCATCTATATCAGGTGTGCTCCTACCACAGTGCATGTGGGAACCGTTGGTACGTTTTTTTTTCCTTAAATGACTGTTAATGATCCCAATACGTTCAACAAATGTTCCTAGTCTAACCAGTATCCTCATAACTTCTATTAGAAGAAGGCTCATATAAACCGCTCTCAATGAAGAAGTGCTAAGCTGGATTTGGAGTGGAGCATGGATGTCAAAGAGTAAGGAAAACATTGGAATGACCCAAGGCAAGTGTTGTAGTGGTCCAGCTGAGAGATGAAGATGATGAGAACTGGAGTGAAGGTAGAGAAAATGGAGAGCAGAGAAGTTTAGGGATGGTATTACAGGCGGAACCGGTAGAACTTGGTGATGACTCATAGAGGCAGCAGATTGAGAAACTGGAGGCCTGGGAAGCATGTAAGCAGTGTTTTATAGGCACTGTTTACAATATACTAATCAATAAATAATATATTTTATAAGCATAAACACTCAAGTATATGAACAACAGTGAATGGGCTTAAGAGTTATGAGCAGACCATAGGAAATGGACTCATTACCTTATGCATGTAACTGTAACCCTTCTGTACAGTATCTTTACAATAAAAAATATTTCATAAAAATGTTTTTAAAAATAGTTCTGAGCAGATGAATTACATTCATAAATAGGTCAAAAAGCAAAATGCATGAAATATATCACTATGGTTGGTAATAAATGTGTTCATCTGAAAGACGATGAACAAAATTAATCTTTTGACAAACTAGATCCAAAGCCATGATAGGAAGAATGAGGGACTCTCATACTCGTTGGGTGGAAATATAACAGGATAGCCATAATGGGAAACAATATGGAAGTTCCTCAAAACCTAAGAAATAGAACCATAACGTGATTCGTTGGTTTCACCACTGAGTATCAGTATCTCAAAGAGACAGGAAAGGAAATCAGTATCTCAAAGAGACACCCACACTCTGGTGTGGCAATATTCACAACTGCCAAGAAATAGAATTGGCCTAGGTGTCTATTGATGGATGAGTGGATAAAGGAAATGTGGCACATATACACCCTGGAATACCATTCTGCCATAAAAATAAATGAATTCCTGTCATTTGTAGTAACATGGATGGAACTGGAGAAAGTTATATTAAGTGAAATAAGTCAGGTCCAGAAAGACAAATACACCATGTTCTCCCTTAAATGCAGAAGCTTTTAAAAGTTGATTGCACAGTAAATTGCTCACAGAAGGCAATAAGAATTGGGTGACAAATGGAGAAAATGGCCCAGATGGGTAGAGGTATGTAGTTGGTTTGGAAAAGTAACATCTAATATTCTATAGCACAGGCAAATAATATGGCTTGTTGCTGGCGGCTCACTCCTAAAATCCTAGCTACTCAGGAGGCTGAGATCTGAGGATCAAAGTTGGGAGACTGTGGGGACAGAGAAATCTGAAAGACTCTGATCTCCATTAACTAAGCACAAAAGCTTTAAGTAGAAATGTGTCTTCAGTAATAGACCACCAGTCATGAATGGTAAAGCAGAGTACGAACACAGATTTTGAGAATGAGAGCCTTGAATTTAAGTCCCAATACTGGCAAAAGTTATATAGTGAACAATAATTAACTGAAAAAAATGTTTTGGGGGTCCGGTTGTGGGGCCTGAACTCTGGGCCTGGGCGCTGTCGCTCAGCTCTTCAGCTCCAGGCTAGCACTCTACCACTTGAGCCACAGCACCACTTCCGGCTTTTTTCTTTTTGCTTATGTGGTGCTGAGGAATCGAACCCAGGGCCTC
>NW_012275589.1:0-1092 GCF_000151885.1 Dipodomys ordii
GCATGCAAGGCAAGCACTCTACCACTGAGCCACCTTCCCAGCCCCTCTTTGTTTTTTTTTTTTTTTTTTTTTTGAGGAGTTCAGACTTCAAAGATCTCCTCTTCCTAAGTCGCAGGTATTATAGGTGTGAGTCACCAACACCTGGCTTCTTTACGCAGAAACTTCTTCTGTTGTGTGGAGGTTACTGTGGTTTGTGGGCCTTAAAACATTAAATACTCAGGGTCCTAAGCCTTGCTGTAGTCCAGTAAAAGGAAAGAGCTGAAAATACAGATTTATGTTAACTTGAAATAGCAGTGAAAGAAATTTAGTAGACCAGCATCTTAGCTACAGTTAAATTACTAGAAATTCATGGAACTAGAATTTCAATAAGCTGCATAACATCAGAAATTATGTTAGGCTATTTGTAGAGAAAAATGTGTGCAGAATTGAATGTGTCAGGTTTCTAAATCCTATCTCTTAGGATGATAGATAGATGCTAGATCTCCAAACTAGATAGTTGCCTTAAAATTCCTTGTGGGGATATGGTAAGATAAACATTTGCAGAAGGCCTATTTTTCTAAGACTAAAATTGTGGAAATGAGTTACCAGAGTACCATTTTTTTGTTGTAAAGCATAAACAAAAATGTTTCTTTTTTTTGTTGGTTATGGGACTTGAACTCTGGGCCTGGGCGCTGTCCCTCAGCTCTTCAGCTCAAGGCGAGCGTTCTGCCACTTGAGCCACAGCGCCACTTCCGTTTTTCTAGTGGTTTATTGGAGATAGGAGTCTCACAGTCTTTCCGGGCTGGCTTTGAACCACGATCCTCAGATCTCAGCCTCCTGAGTAGCTAGGATTACAGGCATGAGCCACCGGTGCCCAGCTCAAAAATGTTTCTTTATACCATAGTTAAAGAAAAATCTTTCACCAAGATTAACTTGCTTTTATTTCTTCTCCTAAATTTAAGTTTTCTTGAGTCCAGGTCACGCATACTGTATTGCATGCAATAGCTTTCAAAGTCTGTGGCTTGAACCCACATGGAAACATGCATTTTACACCATTCTTCAGGAGATACACACACACACACACACACACACACACACACACACACACACACA
>NW_012275590.1:0-2828 GCF_000151885.1 Dipodomys ordii
AAGCGCTCTACCACTTGAGCTACAGCGCCACTTCCGGTTTTCTGGTGGTTTTATTGGAGATAGGAGTCTTACGGTCTCTCCTGCCCAGGCTGGCTTTGAACCGCGATCCTCAGATCTCAGCCTCCTGAGTAGCTAGGGTTACAGGCGTGAGCCACCAGTGCCCGGCCTAATTAATCTTTTCTAAAGACTGAACTGACCCTCTCTCAGTAACTGACCCTTTATCTGTGGCTGTAAGAGAGACTGTTCTAAAGTTGAGCCCCAGCCTGAGAACTGGAAGCGGGGGCAACACTGGGGCTTCAGAGCAGCCCCTGTTCCTCCCCAGGAAGGTGACAGTTTGTCTGGCCCAGGAAATGAAGGCGAGGGTGTCAGCGTTTGTCTACTACACGACACTTGACACCTGCCTCTTGACAAGCTGTCCCCAGTGCCTTTCCATCTTCCCCCCGGGTTTGCTCATCTCCACCTGGGAGGCAGCCAAGAACCCAGATCCTGAGAGGCTCCGAGGGTAGCCTGTCCTCACACAGCCAGGGAGGGCAGAACTGGAGCACCCCCCCCCACACACACACACGAGGAACGTGAAGCACTCACGCAGGCAGGAGGGCCCGAAAGAACCCGAGGGGCAGCAGAGCTTCAGGGAATCTGAGCAGAGCCACAGGAAGAGGTCCGGGGCTTCGTGTTGCCTGAGGCCAGGGCAGGGTGGGTAGAAAGGGAAGGCCACTGAGGCAGTGTCCCTGGGCCTCCCGCTGCCTCCCACAGAGCAGCCCATCTTGGGTGCGCATCCCAGGAAGCCACCCGAGCAAGGTGCTTGCCGGGACAGGGTCCCCTCTGCCAGCAAGGTGCTCCTTAGCCAAGCCAGAGCCCTACCACCACCAGGTCCCCAGAAGACTGCCACACCACTCACTTGTTTTGTGTTTGTTTTTCTTCTTGCCAGTCCTGGGACTTGAACTCAGGGCCTGGGCACTGTCCCTGAGCTTCTTTTGCTCAAGGCTAGCACTCTACCACTTGAGCCACAGCACTATTTCGGGCTTTTTCTGTGTATGTGGTACTGAGGAATGGAACCCAGGGCTTCCTGCATGCTAGGCAAGCGCTCCACCACTGAGCCCCTTCCCGCCACCACGCCACTCACCTGTGAAACCACCAGCTCTCCACCAGCTCCTCGCTCAGCTCCAGCAGGCGATGGCACTCAAAGTCCGATTTGCCGCACACCCCCTCCAGCACCTCCACCAGGCGGGTCTCACTGGCCAAACAGGGCCAAGATGGTGGGAAAATGCTCTGCCTACCTCCTCCCCAGCGAGTCCCAAGCCCAGTCTCTCTCTACCCTTCTTGCTGTGACAGCTTGAAAGGCTCTGAGACACAATGGAAGGGGCACTACCTGGGACTCTAACAGATCTGGGTTCCTATAACACCTGACTCGAGGAAGTCATTAAACCCCTTGGAATCTTTTTATTTTTCTTTCTTTTTTGTGTCAATATTCAGGAACTCATGAATTCATGGCCCGGGTGCTGTCCCTGAGCTTTTTCTCTCAAAACTGGTGCTCTACCACTTGAGCCATAGCTCCAATTCTGGATTCTTGGTAGTTAATTGGAGATCAGCGTCTCATGGACTTTCCTGCTAGACTAGCTTCAGATTACAGTCCTCAGATTTCAGCCTCCTGAGTAGCTAGGATTACATGCATGAGTCATCAGCACCTGATGGTTTGTTGTTGTTATTTTAACTTTTTGAGGAGAAACAGGATTTCCTTTATATCCTAAGCTAGCCTTGAACTCATTTTCCTCCCGCCTCAACATCTTGAGTGCTGAGCTACAGATATACACCTCCTCACCTGAGATACAGATATACACCTCCTCACCTGAGATACAGATATACACCTCCTCACCTGAGATACAGATATACACCTCCTCACCTGAGATACAGACATACACCTCCTCACCTGAGATACAGATACACACCTCCTCACCTGAGATACAGATACACACCTCCTCACCTGAGGTTCCTGTTTTTGCATCAGAGTCTCATAATCCCAGGAAGCTGGGATCTGGAGGGTCACAATTCAAGGCCACCCTGGGCAGAAGAGTCCATGAGACTCCATCTTCAAAACAACTAGCAAAAAGCAAAGCTAAAGGCATGACTCAAGTAGAAAAGCACCTTGAGTTCAAAGCATTCTAGTACCGCCAACAATGGGGGGGGGGGCCGGGCTGGGATACAGGTCAGCAGTCAAAAAGAGAAAGTGTAGCTGGGCGCCAATGGCTCACGCGTGTCATCCTAGCTACTCAGGAGGCTGAGAACTGAGGATCACGGTTCAAAGCCAGCCTGGGCAGGAAAGTCCGTTAAACTCTTATCTTCAATAAACCACTAGCAAACTGGAAGTGGCGCTGTGGCTCAAGCAGTAGAGTGTTCGCCTTGAGCTGAAGAGCGCAAGGACAGTGCCCAAGACCAGAGATCAAGCCCCACAACAGACACACACACACACAAAAAGAGAATGTGTGTATCTGTGTGTGTAAAATCGAACAACAATGGGCACTAATGGCTCACATCTGTCATCTAGCTACTTAGGAGGCTGAGATCTGAAGATTGTGGTTTAATGCCAGCCTGGGCAGGAAAGGTCAACAGAGTCTTATTTCCAATTAGCTGCAAATAAAAATAATTTAAGAAAAAAGAAAAAGCTAGAAGTGGTGGAGTAGAGTGGTAGAGTGCTACCCTTGAGCAAAAGCAACTCAGGGCCAGTACCCAGGCCTTAAGTTCAAGTCCCGGAACAACACACACACACAAACACACACTACCCAGGCCTTAAGTTCAAGTCCCAGGACACACACACACACACACACACACAC
>NW_012275591.1:0-1662 GCF_000151885.1 Dipodomys ordii
ACTCCACCACTGACCAAAAAAAAAAAAGTGAATGGATGAGTAAACAATTAATGAATAAATCATGAATAAAGGTGGTAAAAATGAGCCAGCCACCTATAGCTCCCACTATTACTACTATTACTACTACTAGCTACTCAGAATGCTGAGATAGGAGGACTGAGGTTCAAAGTCAGCCCAGGCAAAAAAAGTTCATGAGATTCTTATTCCCAACTAACCACAAGAAGCTGAAAGTAGAGCTATGGCTCAAGTGGTAGAGCACCAGCCTTAAGCAGAAAAGAGCACAGGGGTTAGTACCCAGACCCAGAGTTCAAGACCCAGTACTGGTACACAGAGGAGAGAAAGGAGGGGAGAGGGGAGAGGGGAAGAGGGGTAGAGAAAGGCAGAGGGAAGGAGAAGGAGGGAGAGAGAAAGGAGGAGAGGAGGGGGGAGAGAGAGGAGAGAGGAGAGAGGGAGAGGGAGGGAGAGGGAGAGAGAGGGAGAGAGAGGGGGAGAGGGAGAAGAGGGAGGGGGAGGAGAGAAGAGAGGGAGAGAAAGGGAGAGAGAGTGGGGAGAGGGAGGAGAGGGAGAAGGAGGGAAGGAGAGCAGAAGCATCTCCAGTCAGACAAGACCCAGCAGCAGCAGACCTCATCCAGAGGAGATGAACTACACCAGACTCCAGTCCAGCCTCAGTGAGCCATTTAACCCAAGCCAGACTCTGCCAAGATGGCATGTGTGCCCTTCTCTTCTTTTTCACAACAGATATAACTTTTACACTGTCCATTTTAACCACCATTGTCTGATTCTCCCCTAAGGAAACTTCCAAACTACAATTCCTTTCTCCTCTCATTTTGCCCCTTTGTTGGAACAGAAATGCTCCACTTAGCATTCCTAAAGAGCCATTAGCATCCCAAAGCCCATGTTTGCTGCCCGGCTGGAGGCTTGTGTTCCTGCTGGATGGCTGAGTTCAGCAGAGCTGCACAAGCTGAAGGGCAACCCCTGGATGCCCAGGCCACTTGGCAGAATCTCCCTCCCCTCTAGCCAACTCCAGCCCAGCGCCCCTCATTCCAGACATCTAGCATATATTCTCCTTCTCCAAATCTTGATCTACAAAATTTCTCCCTCCCCTCTTTCTCTCTTCCTTTTGATAATGCTACATGGGAGGAATTTTTCATTCCAATAAAAGACTCCCCTTGGACAAGGCAAACTGAATATCCCCTTTACCGAACAAATCAGGGATCAATCCTTTCCTCACACCCCCATCTCTGTTCAAAGAGACATCAGACATCTGGGTAGCAAACCTGGGTAGGTGGCTGGCCACACTGCCAGCTCTTGTGTCACCAAGCTTTGGACAGGCCTGTCAGCCCCAGAAAGTAATATCCAGCTCCTCATGTATCTACTCTTCATGGCTAATTGTATAATAACCACCTTGTTGCTGGAATTAGCCTGCAAGTGAGAAAAAAAATTATGGAGGAAATGCTAGCACTCTCATGCGAGGTTTTCTCTGGGAGAGGGAATTCTATTCGTTGTCCACTCTTTATTCCCAACAGGCTACATTGTCCTTTTTACAACAACCTTGCATTTCCCACACATGGCCTAAAAATATCATCTGATAAACTCAAGACATAAGTGGCTCACACTTCTAACTAGCCACTCAGGAGGCTAAGATTCAGACTCAGGTTAAAA
>NW_012275592.1:0-1323 GCF_000151885.1 Dipodomys ordii
GAACCCAGGGCCTCATGCATGCAAGGCAAGCACTCTACCACTGAGCCACCTTCCCAGCCCCTACCCAGTGTTTTTAAAGTCACAAAGTAGATTTTCTCAATTTCTTAAATTGTGGCTGAGCTTTTGATTTTAAATGTAGTAACTCTTTTCCTAGCCTTAAATCTTAAAGATTTTCTATGACAAATTAAGCATTCTTAATCTGAAAATCTGAAATCCATCATAATCTGAGACTTTTCTTTTGAAGGCTGATGTAACTCCACAAATGGAACATTTCACATCTGACATCATGTGACATGTCAGAAGTAAAATATTAGGTACATTAAAAATATTGTATAAAAAGCACTTTCAAGATATTTGTGTAAGAGGCTGGGAAGGTGGCTTAGTGGTAGAGTGCTTGCCTAGCATGCATGAGGCCCTGGGTTCGATTCCTCAGCACCACATAAGCAGAAAAGGCTGGAAGTGGCACTGTGCTCAAGTGGTAGAGCTTTAGCCTTGAGTTGAAGAGCTGAGGGACAGCGCCCAGGTTTAGAGTTCAGGTACCATGACCGCCCCTCCCCCCCTACATACAAAAGATATTTGTGTAAGATGAATATGAAACATAAATGAATTTCATGTTTAGGCTTGGGTCTTTCTCCAAGATATCTTTTTTTGTATGTGTCCATGTTTTAAAGTTAAGAAAAAAAAATCAGAAATCCAAAACACTTAATCCCAAGCATTTTGAGTAAGTGATAACCAATCTGCATGTTTTTCCTGGTTCTACAGTTTTTCTACCTGGGAAGATAGATGTGTGCTATAACACTAGCTTCTTTCACTGAGATGGAATTTCATGGATTTTTCTAGTTGGGCAGGTTTTGAACTACAATCCTTCTGTTTTCAGCCTCCAAAATAGGATTATAAGCATGAGCCTGGAGAGCCTGGCTTCCTAATTTTCAATTTTCAGAATCATTTTACTTATTCCAGCTTTACATTAATTGCTTTTCCACAGAATTTTAGAATTTGCTGGTCTATTCTACAGAAAAGTCTTGCTGTTAATTTCCACAAGGATTGTATTAAACATATGTCAATTTGGAGAGAATTGATATTTTTGTTGAGTTTTCAAATTTATGTACATAGTCTACTTTTAAAAATACCTATTTTTTGCCGGGCGCTGGTGGCTCACGCCTATAATCCTAGCTACTCAGGAGGCTGAGATCTGAGGATCACGGTTCAAAGCCAGCCCGGGCAGGAGAGACCATGAGACTCCTATCTCCAATAAACCACCAGAAAACCGGAAGTGGCGCTGTAGCTCAAGTGGTAGAGCGCTCGCCTTGAGCTGAAGAGCTG
>NW_012275593.1:0-1544 GCF_000151885.1 Dipodomys ordii
GGCTTTTTTTTTTTTTTGGTAGTTTGTTGGAGATAAGAGTCTCAAAGACTTTTCTGCCTAGGATGGCTTCGAATGGCGATCCTCAGATCTCATCCTCCTGAGTAGCTAGGATGACAGACGTGAGCCACTGTTGCCAAGCTCAGGATGTTTTTTTTTTTTTTAAACAGTAAAAAGCTAGTGGTTTCTGGGGATTGAGGGGAGGGAGGAAGGAACAGTAGACCGCAGAGGGGTTTTGTGGTTCTGTGTGATACTACGATAGTGGATTGTGTCCGTGCACGTATGTGAAGCTCTGTAGAGTAAACGTGGGCTTTGCTGGTGGTGCAGTGTGCCTGCAGGTTGTCCTGCAGCAGGTGGTGCCGGAGGCTGTCAGTATGGACAGGGGCCTTATGGGAGCTCCCTCCACTTCCTCCTCAATTTTGCTGGAACCCTTATCCTGCTCGACAAAATAAAGCCCCTTTTTTTGGTGCCAGGCCTGGGGCTTGAACTCAGGGCCTGGGCACTGTCTCTGAGCTTCTTTTGCCTAAGACTAGCATTCTACCACTTGAGCCACAGCGCCACTTCTGGCTTTTTCTGTGTATGTGGTGCTGAGGAATTGAATCCAGAGCTCCACACATGCTAACTGAGCACTCCACCACTGAGCCACCTTCCCAGCCCCCCAAGTCTATCATTTTTTAAAAGGATGTTTGTTTTAAATGTTGGGAAGTCCCTAGCTAGTTTCTGAGTTGCAATGGTCTCTTGCTATCCAAGCTCTTGCTCTTATTTATATCATGCCCTCATCCTCTGTGCGTGCATGCGTGTGTGTGTGTGTGTGTGTGTGTGTGTGTGTGTGTGTGTGTGTATGTCTGGACACTCCCCCTTACCTTTTTCACTCCAGACTCATGCTCTACCACCTGAACCACACCTCCATTTCTGGCTTTTGCTTGTTAATTGGAGATGAGAGTCTCTTGAACTTGTCTTCCTGGGATGGCTTTGTGCGGGGATCCTCAGATCTCAGCCTCCTGAGTAGCTAAGGTTACAGGCGTGAGCCACCAGAGCCATGCTCATGGCTCCCTTTTTGCAGGGCTTGTTTTTCCTCTCGTCCTCTGCCAGATAACATCACATGCCCAATGGCTGAGCTCGAGCATCCAGCCCACAGGAAGGCTTCCCGGAGCCTCTGTTCCCAGCACGACTCCACCACTCAGCCTTTGCACCAGCATGCCTTCCGAGCAGCACTATGCAGGTATGGCTGTACTTCGGAGTCTGTTCTCATTCATTATCTATGGCTTGTGTATGGCAGATTTCTCCCCAGCTGGGCTGTTCCACGAAAAGGGCGATGACCTGGAACAGAGTTGGAGCCATGGATAGAAAGGCCTGTGTGGCACAGGGGGAGGCAAAGCCCAGGCTAATATTGCGTCTGCTCGTGGTTCACCCATGGCCCTCTCGACGGGGACAGCACCCCTACATTTTTGGGGGTCCAGTCGTGGGGCCTGAACTCTGGGCCTGGGCGCTGTCCCTCAGCTCTTCAGCTCAAGGCTAGCGCTCTACCACTTGAGCCACAACGCCAC
>NW_012275594.1:0-1152 GCF_000151885.1 Dipodomys ordii
TACCACTGAGCCGCCTTCCCAGCCCCATAAATGTCTTATTTTATGCTAAGCTAGACTTGACTGGTTGTACTTGCTCTTACTAGAGTCTCACTGCCTCATCTTTCTTTACTTTCCCCCCCAAATTATCCTTAAGTTGTTGTAAAAAGTGGCTAGCATTTAATATTTCAGTTTATTAGTACAACACATCTTAATATCATTCCTTTCATCATTCTTCCCATCCCTCTCAACCCCACACAACCCCTCAATTTTCTTAATCCTCTTTCCTTACTTACAAGTACTGTTCATCACATATAAATGAGGAAATCTCAGCATCTTTTCTCCAAGAAGCATATGAAAAATCACTGTAAGGTTCACCAAAAGGAGACCGCCACACAGTTCAGGCAGGCAGAAAAGACATTACTGGGGAGATAACATTCTGCTGGGCCGCGCAAGATCGAGGCCTGCAGGGGCTGCACCAGATGGAGGGTGCAGGCAGTGCCAGGGAGGCAGGGGGAAGGAAAAAAGGGGGGGAGGGGAAACTAATATTATTAATATTAGTAATAATATTAGTAATGCTTATTAACTATTTTCTCTTGATCTTCCAGCTCTCATTAATTTTGAAAGGACAAGCGCAAAGTGACTCCATTTAGGATGTGACACTATCCCTTCTTACTCCTCTCTATGGTCCTTGTTCCTGAGGACTAGCTTTGTCCAGGGATTCTAGGTACACGTTGCTGTGATGGCTTGTCCCAAAACCCCACAAATACAGTGAGAGCAGTGGTTATACCATGGGGGAGGGACATACAAAGCAACAAAAAATCATCTTATAAATATGTTAGCAACAATCGCATGAAAGAAAAAACATGTGAATACTTATGTTGGGATTCATTTCACCTAACATCAACTTATCTGACCTTTTCTGATTTTCTCAGACATATACCAGTTATTGCAAATAAGGGAAACCATGGGACCTATGTTTCTTTGGGCCTGGCTTACTTCACTTCATAGAATTTTTTCCAAGTCTTTCCATTTCCTAACAAATGGGGTGATGTCATTCTTTCTGATGGAGGCATAGAATTCCATTGTGTATATATACATTTTCTTGATCCATTCATCTACTGAGGGGCATCTGGGTTGGTTCCATATCTTAGCTATGGTAAATAATGCTGCAAT
>NW_012275595.1:0-1274 GCF_000151885.1 Dipodomys ordii
TCCTGCCCAGGCTGGCTTTGAACCATGATCCTCAGATCTCAGCCTCCTGAGTAGCTAGGATTACAGGCGTGAGCCACCAGCGCCCGGCTGTGTGGTGCTTTTTTGAAGATACTAAAATGTTAGGATCATTTGAATAAATACTGTGCTGTATGTGGATGGTAATGCTCATTTTTAGTAACTTCTGTGTTGAGAGTATGTAATAAGGGCACTAAGAAATAATAATTTATAGCATTTTATTGATTATGGAAGCAAAAATACAATTTAAATTTTTCACATATTTCGGTTTTGGCGACATGTTAACAGAAGCTTAGTATGCACCACAGGAGTAGCTTGATAATTTTTTTCACTTGATTAGAGATGTGCCAACTTTTTCTGTAAAGGTCCAGAGAATAAGACTTTGTAAGCCATCTGGTCTTTGCCCTTACCAACTGTGCCATTGTTTTGGAAGCAGCCAGAAGAAGCAATCAAACTTCATTTAGAATAACAGGTGGTAGGGCAGATTTTTCCTGTAGGCTATATAATTTCTTACCTGTCTTTGATGATAGTTGATGATAGTTTGTTTTAACCTTTGAATAAAAATGTATTTTTTCTCTTTCATTCTATATTGTCTCCACAAACTTTTTTTTTGGTTGTTGTTGTTGGTTGTGGGGTTTGAATTCTGGGCCTAGGTAATGTCCCTGAGTTCTTTAGCTCAAGGCTAGCATTCTACCACTTGAACCACAGCGCCATTTCCAGTTTGGGTCATTAATTGGAGTAAGAGTTTCATGGACTTTCCTGCCTGGGCTGGCTTTGAACCTTGATCCTCAGATCTCAACCCTCTTGAGTAGCTAGGGTTACAGGTGTGAGCCACCAATGCTTGGCTTTAAAACATTTTTTAAGTAAGTTCATTCTTTAGCTGATCCTAGTGGCTCATGCCTGTAACCCTAGCTACTCGGGAGGCTGAAGTCTGAAGATTGTGGTTTGAAGTCAGCCCGGGTAGGAAAGTCCAGAAAACCTTTGGTTGTTGGTCATAGGACTTGAACTCAAGGCCTGGGTGCTGTCCCTGAGCTTTTTTGCTCAATGCTAGTACTCTACCATTTTGAGCCACAAAGCCACTTCCATCCAGGAAACTCTTATCTTCAGTTAACCAGCAAAAAGTTGGAAATAAATCTGTGGCTCAAGTGGTAAAACACTAGCCTTGAGTAAAAATGCCCAATACACTGCCCAGGCTCTGTGACACACACACACACACACACACACACACACACACACACACACACACACACACACACACA
>NW_012275596.1:0-3909 GCF_000151885.1 Dipodomys ordii
GGAGGAGGAGGAGGAACAGGAGGAGGAGGAGGAGGAGGAGGAGGAGGAGATGGCTTCTCTGAAGGCTGCACAGCCACTCAGCGAAAGCCTCACCTTCACAGTACTGAGGACTGCAGAAGTGAAGTAGGCAGTGGAGCAGGGACTACTGTACACAGCAGCCAGAATGGAGACCTGCACAGGATTGGCGCTGGTACAGTAAGGCTTCCAGAGTTCTCAACCAAGAGTTTAGTCTAGCCATGTGAGTTTGGGTATTATAATGATGATGGTGGTGGTGGTGGTGAGTGTGTTAACAATGGCTGCTGCTGCTGGCCATAGTGATGGTGCTGACAGTGACAACTGTGACTGCGGTGGTGGTGTGCAATGCTGGTTCTGATGTAACAGTGACAATGACACCTGTGACAGCGAGGCTGATGTCATGGCCAGGGTGGCGATAATGATGGTGACGGTTACTGTGATGGTGTGGTGGTGATGATTGTGATTCTGCTGATGTGATAGTGATGATGGTGATATGGATGTGAGGATGTGATGTTGATGTGGTGGTAGGGATTGTAATGGCTGTGATAGTGGTGGTGGTAAAGATATGATAGCGATTGTGATGGTAAGAGCAATGATGTTGATGATTGTGCTGGTGGTGGTGATGGTGGCTGATGGTTGCATGGTGGTGCATACAGGTAGACGGGAAGGCCTTCTGACTACGCATGCGTGTCAGCCTGTATAATACAGACAACTCCAGCCTGGGAGGCCCTGTTACCATCGCTCCACTTCATAGCTGAACAAGAGGCAGCTTGGTGACCAGATCTCTCCTGGTCACTCAGCTAACACGGCAGAGGAGGGCTGGTACGGTGGCTCAGCAGTAGCGTGCTCACCTAACATGCACAAAAAGCCCTGGGTCTGGGCTGGGAAGGTGGCTCTGTAGTAGAGCACTTGCCTTGCATGCATGAGGCCCTGGGTTCGATTCCTCAGCACCACATAAGTAAAAAGAAAAAAGCCGGAAGTGGTGCTGTGGCTCAAGTGGTAGAGCGCTAGCCTTGAGCTGAAGAGCTGAGGGACAGCGCCCAGTCCCAGAGTTCAGGCCCCACGACCGGACCCCACCCCCAAAAAAAGCCCTGGGTTTGATTCCTCAGCACCACATAAGCAGAAAAGGCTGGAAGTGGTGCTGTGGCTCAAGTGGTAGAACACTAGTCTTGAGCAAAAGAAGCTCAGGGACAGTGCTCAGGCCCTGAGTTCAAGCCCCACGACTGAAAGAATAAAAGAATGAACAAAATAAAGAAAAGAAAAAAGAGGCAGAGGAGGGGCAAAGCCAGCCCTAGATCTGTGATTCTGGCTGTTGAATCACACAGGGCTCCTGCAGGTGCAGGGGGGGAGGGGGAGAGGCGGTAGGTGTGAGCATGCTCTACCGGATGCAGGGGCACTCCACAACCCTGCGGAGGCCGCCCTGTGGAGGCCACTGCTGAGCTGAGCCCCAGGGCGGCCTTGGGGTTCTGCCCGGGAAAGGATCTTCGCTCCCACCTGGCCTCCGCCTCCTTCGCACTCTGGGATCCATATAGAAGGCGCTGTAGCAACTACGGTGGCCACAGGGGAGGGTGAAGGCGCTCAGCGGGCAAAGCAGGCCCCGAGTGGCTCTCGGATGCCCCCCAGCGCCCGCCGGGGGCAGTGCCGGGATCGGATGCCCCCCCCCCCCCCCCGCGCCCGCCGGGGGCCGTGCCGGGAGGTGTAGGACATCTCTCGGGATGGGCCCAGCCCAGCTGCCACCTCCCCTGCCTGTCATCCCTGTTGATGACACTGTTTGGGGGCCTGGGGTTTTATTTTATTTTTGTCCGTTGTGGGGCCTGAACTCTGGGCCTGGGCGCTGTCCCTCAGCTCTTCAGCTCAAGGCTAGCGCTCTACCACTTGAGCCACAGCGCCACTTCCAGGTTTTTCTACTTATGTGGTGCTGAGGAATCGAACCCAGGGCCTCATGCCTGCAAAGCAAGCGCTCTACCCCTGAGCCGCCTCCCCAGCCCGGGCCCGGGGTTCTATGCCGCAGGTTTTTCAGTGAGCTTATGGCTGCATTTTCACATAATCCTTAGAAAGTTTTCTACAAAGCCTGTATGGATTTGGCCGGGATGGAATTACTCTGCAGACATGTAAAGAAACGCGTGATTTCCCCCAACACACAAGGAGACATGCCACACCATGTGCCAGGTTTTCCTGCATGTCCTCGCCACAGTGCCACACTTCACATGAATGCATGCCCTACGTGCTTGTCAGACTTACCTCCCTCAAACGTTACCCTGGTAGTGCTATTGGAAATGTCATCAATTTCTAGGTTCAATTTCTTCATATATATGGGGTGTGTATGTATGTGTGTGTGTACTGGGGCTTGAACGCAGGGTGTTCTACTGCTTAAGCCACACTTCCACTTCTGACTTTTTGATGGCCAATTGGAGATAAGTCCCATGGACTTTTCCTGCCCAGCTGGCTTTCAACCAAGATCCTCAGATCTCAGCCTCCTGAGTAGCTAGGATTATAGGCGTGAGCCACTGGTGCTCAACTTCATTTATATTTTGGTAGTTAACTGGGGATAATGCCCTCACAGGCTTCTGCCTAGGCTGGCTTTGAACCCAATTCTCAGATCTCAGACTCCTCAGTAGCTAGGATTACAGGGGTGAGCCACTGGTGCTTGGTTGTAATTTTCTCTTTATCACTGGTTTTGAGCAAGGGGCCTTGGTAGTTTTCTTCCCCCATCTTTTGTCTTGGGAGTTAGCAGAATTCCTTGGATTTAGGAGTGTTTTAAAACATTTATATCTAAGCAATTATACATGTTTACAGGATGCCCAGTTATATTTGATACACGTATACATTTTGTAACATTTAGATCAGGGCAAACTATGTGGTTTGCTGGGTTAACTCACACTTTGACACAGCCAGGCCAGCTGCAGATCCCCAACCGCAAACATAAACAAGTCATCTCTGACACCACTGGCATTTCCGGAAAGGCACACGCCTCAGGGCCTGCAGGGACAGAACCACCTTCCCAAGGACAGTGGCTTCAGTGACCTCACTTGGGACGCTGCTGGAGTCTAGAGGAAGCATCAGCAGACACAGTCTTTTCCAGGCATGGGATGGGGGTGGGATTAGGGAGACTTTTCTGTTTTTTCAGTCTTGGGGCATGAACTCAGGGCCTGGGCCTGTCCCTGAGCTGCTTTAGCTCAGGCTGGTGCAATACCATTTAAGCCACAGTTCCACTGCTGGCTTTTTCTGTTTACATGGTATTGAGGAATCAAACCCAGGGTTTCATGCATGCTAGGCAAGCACTCCACCACTAAGCCACCTTCCCAGCCTGTGGGGGTACTTTTTTCAATCTCAGCTCCTCCAGGACCCAGATGATAAATCCTCTCAGTCCTATGAAATGGACAACTCAGAGGGGTGAGGGCTTCAGGTGCACTCAATTGGTGTCTTGTGTGCCTACTAAGTGCAGGGGCGATCTTGTGCGAAGGAAGGCAAGCTGGATCTAGAGAGCCCTCAGCAGTAGTGTGAGGTGGGCCGGGTCAAATGTGAGCGGGCAGCCCAGATTCCCATCAGGTGCTGACCAGGGTGGGGCTGACTCCGGAGACCGACCGCCCGGTACACCTCCGGCTAGTGTCCAGGGCCTTGCGCTCCAGGCTGGCACTCCACCGCCTGAGCCACAGCTCACTCGCAGCTTTTCGGTGGTTGAGTGGAGACAGGAATCTCGCGGACTTTCTGGCCGGGGCTGGCTCCGAACTGCAACCTCGCGAGGAGCGAGGGTAACAGGCGTGAGCCACCGGCGTCCGGCTTCTCCGTTTTGCGGCGTGGAGGAGCTCTGTACGTGCGGTGTCTCCGAGGGCGGCCGGGGGACCGCCGGGGTCCTGCCCCCGCTCGGGCCCGGGCTTCCCTGACCCTGGCTCG
>NW_012275597.1:0-1117 GCF_000151885.1 Dipodomys ordii
TAGGGATACAGGTGGACCCATTGCAACAATGAGATGTACAAGTCATTATTTTGAAAAACAAACTTTACAACTTTAGTGAGGATTGGGTGAGGGAAGGAAGGGATGGGAAGGGGAAACAAAGAGGAGGCAACAATGCTTGAGATGAACACGCTCTACCTTGAAGTCAAGACTGTATGTTTGTTATTATACCCATCTTTCCTTCAGATTTGAATATAAATTAAAATACATTTATGGGCCAGTGTGGCGCTGTGACCATGAGCCTTGTTGGCTAGTGTAAGTAGCCTCAAGCCTATCTACCTCCAAGGACAGGACATATACCCTGCTTCTCCAAGACAGAGCATGTTTTAAGAGTACCACACATTTACAGGGTGAGGGGATGAGCAGAGATTCCCTTCTACTGAGGCCCACAAGGCTTCTCACCTGTAGTCTTTTATAAACTTCATGCCTCCGCAGGAAAAATCTCCTCTGAACTCTTGGAGCACTAATATTTTCTATGCCACTTAGATTAAGTTCTTTTGCCTCATCTCTTGACTGGTTTCAAGTGCTTGGAATCATGTCTTCCTCATCATCATATGCCCCCTCCCCCCAAAAATATTCTTTGCTTTAAAAGGCTGCATTTCCTCATGTGGCTTCTAAAATGGTCTCCTTAGCACGTATCAGTGGGTTTTCAGATTGTGGTTCCCGGACCAGCAGCACCTCTATCACCTGACTACTGGCTGGGAAAACAAGCATTGGGCTCTCCTATACCTACTGAAACAAGAACACTGGGGTGGGGCCGCCCACTCACCCAGGGAACTGAGATGCTTACCCAAGTCCAAGAATCAATGTCTTCTATTGATGTTTTAAGAAGCTGGTTTAACAACCATATTCTAGGCACAGAAGCACTAAGTTACTCCCAATGAAAAATGTCCAGGTTTAGCATTAAAAACCTATCAGCGGGCTGGGAAGGTGGCTCAGTGGTAGAGCACTTGCCTTGCATGCTCGAGGCCCTGGGTTCAATTCCTCAGCATCACATAAGTAAAAAGCCGGAAGTGGCGCTGTGGCTCAAGTGGTAGAGCGCTAGCCTTGAGCTGAAGAGCTGAGGGACAGCGCCCAGGCCCAGAGTTCAGGCCCCATG
>NW_012275598.1:0-2001 GCF_000151885.1 Dipodomys ordii
CACAGCACCACTTCCAGCTTTTTTCTTTTTGCTTATGTGGTGCTGAGGAATCGAACCCAGGGCCTCATGCATGCAAGGCAAGTGCTCTACCACTGAGCCAACTTCCCAGCCCCATCTTTGACATATTTCTTAACATCAGACATTCATGTAATATGTAAGTAGTTTCACATATTCCCTTTTAGTCTTTATAGCTCTCTTATCTCATTACATTTTGATACCCTCCCCAAAATGGCTGGGATGAAATATGGGCTATTCCTGATGATTGTAAACATCATGGTCATGTTACTTACTGAAATGGTAATTCTTCAAGTCTTTTCCTACCATACATTAGTGAGAATATACACTGAGATATATACTTTTTGTCATGAAGGGCATACGTACTTTCTTATTACATTATTTTTTTTTCTTGTGCCAGTACTGGGGCTTAAATTTAGGGCCCAGGCTGGCACTCTATCAACTTGAGCCACAGCTTCATTTCCAACTTTTTGGGGGTTAATTGGAGATAAAAGTCTCACAGACTTTCCTGCTCAGGATCGCTTTTAAAGGCTTCAGATCTCAGCCAACTGACACTCATGGATGTTTTAATATTTTTAATCGTTATGTACGTATGTTGAACTTTTACTCATCTATTACCTGTGGTAATACATATTGAGATACTTTTCTTTTGTCTGTGTGAACAGATTCCATTTATTCCCTGAAAGAATCCATACATACTTTCAGCACAATTTTCCATCAAAATAATGTGCTAACTTTTCCACAAAATCATTCACATATGTATAAACTCCTGTGGTTTCCTTCCTTATTCACACAAACCACACCAATTTACCTGGTAATTGGAACACAATGTAGGAAGGGAGAAAATTCTACAATGTAACAATAAAATAAAATATTACATCACCTAAATCAAGATTTCCTATAGGAAATTTTCACAGGACACTATTATCTTAGTAAGTAATGACTTATGAATACCCTGGAATCACTTAAGTATTGGGGTGGCCCCCCAATATTGGGGTCGAGACTGAAACAAAGCGAAAGTCAGACAAAGCTATATTTCGCACCAAGCATCTAGAAACAGATTGAATGGTCAGGGCCACCTCGGCAGAGAGCAAATCCCACTCAGCTGCATGGGCTAACTTTTATAGGGAACAGTTAGGCTGGCCACACACAGGTGGCCAATAGCATTGCAACACTCACACAAAATTGCACTTATGTCAGGCCACACGCAGGTGACCAATGAGGTTACAACTTATCCCTAAGCAGTTGTTTAAACTAGCTACCACTTTGGTCAGTTTTGGCATGCAAGTTTGGGGGGAGGGGGTGTTACATATGTGCTTTTTACTGATTGGACATGTCCACTTGGCCTGTAGGCTATGTTATCAGAGACTTGCAATCCACATTTTTCCTAAACTTGTAAACAACAAGATGGATGTTTAACCAGGGTGGAGTCACATAGGCTCACTGGGTCCAAACATTAAGATTGGGTCCCAACAACAAGATTTGGAAACAGTGAGTTCATTAAAGTTAATTAACTTTGTACCATAAGATATCATAAGATATTTCAAAATTTTCAAACTTTTAAGTGGGTAAGATGAGCTGTCATTCTTCAATGGAAGAAGAAAGATGAGAAACATGCAAAATGCCCCCCCCCGCAAAGTTATTTGGCTAAAACATTTCCCACATCCACATAGGCAAAATAATATTATGTTGGGCTTTGGCATCTAAAGATAGTAATTGAAACAGCAAACATAAAGCCCTTGAGTTCAAACTGCAGTATTGCCAGAAAGAAAAGAAAAGAAAGAAGGAAGGAAGGAAGGAAGAAAGGAAGAAAGAAAGAAAGAAAGAAAGAAGAAAGAGAAAGAAAGAAATTAAGAAAGAAAGAAAAAGAGAGAGGAAGGAAGGAAGGAAGGAAGGACGGATGGGAGGGAGGGAGGGGGGAAGGGAGAGAGGGAGGGATGGAGGGAGGGAAAGAAAGAGAAAGAGAAAAAAAGAAAAAGAAAGAGA
>NW_012275599.1:0-1527 GCF_000151885.1 Dipodomys ordii
TACATATACTAGATATTGCAAATAAGGGAAACCATGGGACCTATGTTTCTTTGGGCCTGGCTTACTTCACTTAATATAATTTTTTCCAAGTTTTTCCAACAAATGTAGCCATTTAAAAATGGCTCAGACTTGTCATATCCAAACTAGAAATGAAAAGGCACCCACTTTTAAATCTCCAAACTGTTATGACTGAATTATAGCACTATGGTGTTTTATGAACATCCAAGTTTGTGAATTTGATTGATTAATTAATTTGTGCCCACACTGAGGTTTGAACTTAGGGCCTATGTGCTGTCCCTGAGATGTTTTTGCTTAAAGATAGTGCTTTTCCACCAGAGCCATAGCTCCACTTCTAGCTTTTTGGTCATTAATTGGAGATATGAGTCTCACAGACTTTCTTGCTCAGGCTGATTCAGAACCATGATCCTCGGATCTTAGCCCCTTGTGTAACTAGGGTCACAGGCATGAGCCACAAATACCAGGCCAAGATTTATTTTAATCATGTGGTAACATGCAGCCATGGAGACACAGGGAGCTGGAACTCACTGTCATGATGGAAGATGCTCACACCTACCGATACTTTGAAATGGGTATAGTATGCATCAGTGTTGAGGGAGGAAGTACAGGATGGCTTGGAGGCAAAGAGGCAGGAAGAGTGTACTTAAGTGCCTCTCCATGCTATTTCCCATGAAGGATTAGACAGATTTAGGATTAGCTGGTTTTGATCCTGCCAGTGGGATCTGGGACACAGTGTCCAACCCTAGTTATCTTCCTGGCACTGAGGTCAAGGCAGGAGACTAGTGGCCTGGAGTAGAGAAGCTACATGAAGAAAGTACGTAGGCTGTGCATTGGTTGGTTTGTATATGGAAGTTAAGAAAGGTCTTAGGTAAGTTCTTTGCTAACTATGGGAATTAACATCTCTGATCATGGCAGTCTCATAAGATGAACAGGAAACTAGAAGATGTGATTATCACACCAGGAGAGCTGCACATTTGTTTTGGAAAGCATAACCAAAAACTAAAACCAATCACAACCCAGTCTTGTCATTGTTTGCCATATCTTATTCAGAGGAACTATGGTAGGAATGAAAATTCTGACCTCCCAATTTCAGCATTAGGATAGCTAAGTTACTAATACATTGTAAAAAGTTCTTCATGGGGGTCTGCTGAGAAAAACTGATGTAAACCAGAACTTCCAGTATATATTTTATATCAGGAGTATCAAAGATGGAGAGTCATTAGTGGCATTAGTATGCAATTTAAAATATCTTGCCTCTCTTGATTAAGCCATCTTCTAGCATGAGTTCTTTGGTTTCTGGCAAACTGACCCATTCAAGAGAAACTTAAATACTTGTATCTACTGTACATTTACCTATAAAACCAAATTAGCTGTAGTTTAATGAGGAACCATTTTAAAAACTAGTATACAATTTCTCAAATCTTCACTAGTCTTGTTATATGCACGTATTTACCTATGTGCATGCATATACCTATGTATATATATATATATATATATATATATATATAT
>NW_012275600.1:0-1726 GCF_000151885.1 Dipodomys ordii
GCTTGCCTTGCATGCATGAGGCCCTGGGTTCAATTCCTCAGCACCACATAAGCAGAAAAAGCTGGAAGTGGCGCTGTGGCTCAAGTGGTAGAGCACTATCCTTGAGCTGAAAGAGCTGAGGGACAGCGCCCAGGCCCAGAGTTTAGGCCCCACAACCAGCAAAAAAAAAGTAATAGGCTACTTGAAAGACCTAGACATGGTGGTACATGCCTATATTGCCAGCATTGGGAGGCTAGGGAAAAAGACTATTTTTGAAACTACACAATAAGGCTTGGCCTCAGAAACTTATAAAAACAACACTAATTATCATCAGTAAATAATTTTGTGCCTATAGATTTAAATTTGATCTGATTTACAGAATTTGGCACAAGTAAACTTTAAAATGTTATACATTCTAATATATACTAACAAAATACTATCCAAAGAACTTACAATAATTTATACCAGAATTTACTCAGTTTATTTTAAAAATTATTTAAGCAACAATGAGACCCAGACATGGTGGCTCAAGCCAGTGATCCCAGAATTCAAGTGGCTAAGGAAGTGAGGTATTGCAAGTCTTAAGAACACAGCAAGTGCTGTTTACAGCAAGTGGTAGAGCACTAGCCTTTAGCAAAAAGCTCAGTGATAGTGCCCAGGCCCCAAGTTCAAGCCCCAGGACTAGCAAAAAAAAAAAAAAAAAAAGCCAAAAGTAAGCTGGGCACTGGTGGCTCATGCCTTGTTAAAACTAGGCACTTAGGAGGCTGAGATCTGAGAATTATGTTTTGAAGCCAACCTGGGCAGAAAAGTCCCTCTGAGACTCATGTTCAGGCCCTGAGTTCAAGCTCCACAACCAACAACAACCACAAAAAGCCAGAAAGAGAGCTCTGGCTAAAGTAGTAGAGTGCTGGTTTGAGCACAAAAGCTCAGGGGACAGCACTAGGCCCTACAATTCAAACTCCAGGACTGTCACACACACAAATAAATACATTTTTTAAAAAAAATTTTTAAAGGTCTGGGAATGTGGCTCAGTGGTAGCCTAGCATGTATGAAGCCCTGGGTTCCATTCCTCAGTACCACATAAACAGAAAAAGCCAGAAGTGGTGCTGTGGCTCAAGGGGTAGAGCATTAGCCTTGAGCAAAAGCTCAGGGACAGTGCCCAGGCCAAGTTCAAGCCCCAGGACTGACAAAAAAAAAAAAAAATTAAGCAAAATTAAAAAAGAACTATGGCTATCAGTATGAAGCCAAAGTATCAAAACAAAGATTAATGTGCTGAATCTCAGAGAAAAGTTAAAACAGATTTTCTGTGCAATTCATTTTCCTATTTTAAACAACAAAAACAATAAAAGGAAAAACTGTAATTTGTTAAAGAGATAGGACTGACCAAGTTGGGAATTTAAATGAAAAGTCTAAATTCAGTAAACCAAAAGGGCTTGCCAAACTGAATGAAGATAAAACCTTTCATTCTAAGACATGGACTCCCAATAGAAGGAAACTATACTGGTAACAATGGCAGTAGCCAACATACCTTGTTCTTCTTTTTAAAGCAAGTTATTTTAGCCTATAACAAATGGCAAGTTTCCAAAGATTTTTCAGTATGCTGAATGACGGCACTGTCCAGTTTCTTTTCTAAAAATTAAATTTTAAAGCCAGGCGCTGGTGGCTCACGCCTGTAATCCTAGCTACTCAGGAGGCTGAGATCTGAGGATCGCGGTTCAAAGCCAGCCCGGGCAGGAGAGACCGTGAG
>NW_012275601.1:0-2078 GCF_000151885.1 Dipodomys ordii
TACCACATTTTCTTGATCCATTCATCTACTGAGGGGCATCTGGGTTGGTTCCATATCTTAGCTATGGTAAATATTGCTGCAATAAACATAGTTGTGCTGGTAGCTTTAGTATGGTCTTGGATCATTCTGGTAAATGCCCAAAAGTGGGATTGCTGGGTCATAGAGGAGTTCTATGTAGAGTCTTTGGTTTTTTCTTGCTTGCTATTGTTTCTAACATATTTATAAGATACCATGTGATTTTTTGTTGTTGTTTTGTATGTCCCTCCACCATGGTATAACCCCTGTTTTCACTGTATTTGATGTTGGTATAATTTGTGGAGGAGAAGGGAAAAAACATATTGTTTAAATAGGGACACAGGTAGACCCATTGTAACAATGAGATGTACAAGTCTTCATGTCAAAAAACGAACTTTACAACTTTGGCGAGGGAGGGGCGGCAGGGACAGCAAGGGGAAACAAAGGAGGAGGCAACAATGTTTGATAAGAAATGTACTCATTTCCTTGCTCATATAATTGTAACCCCTCTGTATGGTATTTTCACAATAAAAAACTTACTAATAAAAAAGAAAAAAACATCCTGAGATATTTTATTATTCTGAACACTTTGGCCTGACTGAACTAGCCTCCATATCTCAGGATGGTACTGAGAGGTACAGGAGTTTTCAGCACTGACTCTCCATAACTCTCACAGATATGGCTTTTGGACAGCTATGTTGTCTGGACTGGTCATCTCTGATTAGCCAAAGTGCCCCTCAGTGATAATGCAGAAAATATATTATATAAAAGTGCATGCGGCCTTCAACACTTGAGCTCTCGTCCTTCTGGATTTCCTACATTAACTAAGGCCCTACCAGATCCTGTTCCCCAGTGAGACTTAAGCCACTTTAATGGACAGGACATTGAATCCCTGTACCTGGGCCTCTTGTGGATGGAGCCATGTCTGAGAATGGAGTGAGTTAAGGACAACAAAGCCTCCTTCAATTTCTACTTGATTTTAAGTAAAATACCATCATGTCAATATGTGTTGTGTGATCAAGTAATTGATGATTCCTTTTTTAAGTGACCTCATGTTAAGTTCAGACCAAAAATACCATTTTAGGCCTTTGTAGAATCATCCTGAAGGCAGGTCAGTTCTGTGGTCTGTTCTGTAGTTTTCTCCAGCCTTTCTTGCTGTCAGACTTTTCATGAACAGAGAGCTGTTTAACTTTTTGTCTCTAATTCTTGATTTCCTATGTGACGTGCTCTCATTAATAATCTCCAAGCCCTCTTAAACATGCTTTACCTGAGATGCAGAATGGACATGGGCTGGGATGTCAGTGATGAACTATGTCCTCAGTTTATACCTGAGACCATCATGGTTATAACTTTGCAAAAGCTACTCATATCTCACAAACCATGACCATAAAAGTTACTAGTCATGTCTACACACTTATTTAAAAGTTGTGTGGTATTAATAAGGAAAGTTATACAGACTAACTGAAAATTATATAGAAAATCTACTTATATGCTCAGTGAAATATGCCATAGACAGACAGGTACCACAAATAAGCATAGAGAAGCAGGTACTATATGATCTTTGTTATGTGTGAAATCAAAAAGCGATCATGCTGCAGGGTGCCCCTTGCTCACACCTGTAATCTTAGCTACTCAGGGAGCTGAGATCTGAGGATCATGGTTTGAAGCTAGCTCTAGCAGTAAAGTACATTAGACTCTTATCTCTGTTAAACTACTCAGAAAATGCTGGGATTGGTGCTGTGTCTGGAGTGGTACCCAGAGTTCAAGCCCCAGGACTAGCCAAAAAAAAAAAAAAAGATTAACTCATACAGGATGAGAGTAGTGGGGAATGGTCCATCCATGGGAACTAAATTAGATAAGAGCAAGATGTTCATGTGTGTTGCTGCATATCGTGGTGACTACAGATAAAAATAATGGACTGTAGATGTCAACTATCTAGCAGAAAGAAAATTGAAAAATGTTTCACCAAAGAAAAGGACAAATGTTTGAAGAGACAGGTGTTTACCATTGTTTAATAAACATTACATGGTGATAAATATATTGAAACATCATGAATATTCTTT
>NW_012275602.1:0-2377 GCF_000151885.1 Dipodomys ordii
GTCAGTTATGGGACCTGAACTCTGGGCCTGGGTGCTGTCCCTAAGCTCTTCAGCTCAAGGTTAGCGCTCTACCACTTGAGCCATAGCACCACTTCCGTTTTTTTCTGTTTATGAGGTGCTAAGGAATTGAACCCATGACCTCATGCATATAAGGCAAGCACTCTACCACTGAGCCACCTTCCCAGCCCCTAAAGTGGCTATCTTAATACGAGGCAAAAAATATAATTCAGAATGAAGACTATTAGAAATAAAGAGGAATAGTTAATAATAAGAATAATATGAACATTGTTTGGTAGAAAGGTTTTAATGAACCAAATTTTGTCTACATCAGAATACATGAAGCAAGGACTATAAACAAGTCTAATAATAGTTGGTGATTTCAACACTGTTCAATAACTGATAGACAAAGTAGACAAATCAACAAGGCTATTGAAGACTACGTTGATCTACTTGATATTTCAGAATGTTCCAGTCAATGTCAGAATATACTTTTTTCATGGGCACACAGAATATTCAATGCTTAGGTCCTAAAAGCAGGCCTAAGTAAATTATTTTTCTTTTTTGGAGTGGTGAGGATCAAACCCAGGGCCTATGAACTATACCACTAGTACCCTCAATACGTTTTCAAAAATTGAAATCATGCAGTGTATCCCCTACTAGCTACAACACATGTAAGCTATAAATCAATTGCAAATGTATGTCTGGCACATCTCCTAAATTTGGAAATTAAAAAGTCTGCACAAATAACCCACAGGTCAAAAGAAGACATCACAAGGGAAATTAGAGTATTTTAAAGTGAATGTAGGGAAAACTCAATATAGCATAATTAATGGAATACAGCCAAAGCACTGTTTGGAGGCAAATTTATACCACTGAATGTTACTATTAGGAAACAAGGATCTTAAATCAATAAATGTTTATCTTAGGACAGTTGAAAAAAGAGCAAATTAAACCCAAGCTAGCAGAAGGAAGGAAATAATTAAAAGCAGAACAAATAAAACCAATAAAATAAAATAGAGAAACAAAAAATCACTGGTTCTCTGAAAAAAATTAATTGATAATATCTAATTCAACTGATCAGGAGCAAAAGAGAGAAGATATAAATTACTAATATCAAGATAAAAGAAGAGATTACTATGGACATTACAAACATATAACTATTCAAAAGACAATAAATATTATTAACTACTTCAAGCAGACAAACTTGATAATTTAGGTGAAATAGATAAATCCTGGAAATGTACAAACTACCAAGCTTTCGGAAATAGAAACAAGGAACATGACAGCCATATACCTATTAACATACCAGATTTGTAGTTTAAAACTTTCCAAAAAGGAAAATATGGTCCCATATGATGAAATGTACTAATAATTCTTCACTAACTCTTAACAAAGTAGAAAAGGAGTGAACACTTCCCTATTCATTGGAGGAGGCTAGCTTTATCCTGATAGTAAAGCTAGAAAGCATTTCAGGAAAACAATACACAATGTTTTCATGAACACATATAAGAAAAAATGTTACTAAAATACTAGCAAAAGAAAATGAATATGAGGTTTCTTTAGGGTCTGATGAAAATGTGCCAGAATTTATTTTGTCATGCATGTATGTATATGCAATATATGCTAAAGTACATTGGGAATATAGAAAGCTGTTGAATGTTTACTTTAAATGGCTGAATTGTATGGGCTATGTACTTGTTACAATATTACCAAGTAAATCTGGGTGCTAGTGGCTCACACCTGTAATCTTAGCTACTAAGGAGGTTGGGATGCCTTCAATGTGTGAGACTAGCCTGGCTAGAAGAATTCTTTTCACTCAATCTCCAGAATAACCACCAAAAGGCAGAGATTTTAAAACTAATAATTTAATTTAACAACATCACAAGATGCAAGATAATACTATAAAACTAAATTATATTTCTAGTAGTAAATAATTGACAATTAAATTTTTAAGGAATTACAATAACAAAAATATGTGATTCCCCAAATTTAACAAAGTATGTTTAAGACCTAGTATTAAAACAGCTTGAGAGGAGGAGTTTGGGGTGAGGGAAAACAGAAGAAAATGAGGGAGTGGGTAATACTGATTGAAAAGAAATATACTGGGGCTGGGAATGTAGTTTAATGGTAGAGTGCTTGCTTGCAGTAGCATGCATGAAGCCCTGGGTTCAATTCCTGAGTGCCACATAAACAGAAAAAGCTGGAAGTGGCACTGGGGAATCAAGTGTTGGCTTAGAGCAAAAGAAGCCCAAGAACAGTGCACAGGCCCTGAGTTCAAGCCCCTGGGGAGAAAGCAAGAAAATAAGGAAGCAAGGAAGGAAGGAGGGAAGGAAGGAAGGAAGGAAGGAAGGAAGGAAGGAAGGAAGGAAGGAAGGAA
>NW_012275603.1:0-1116 GCF_000151885.1 Dipodomys ordii
AAGTGGCGCTGTGGCTCAAGTGGTAGAGCACTAGCCTTGAGCTGAAGAGCTGAGGGACAGCGCCCAGGCCCAGAGTTCAGGCCCCATGACCAGACCAAAAAAATATGTGTGTGTGTGTGTGTGTGTGTGTGTGTGTGTGTGTGTGTATTGGTATATATGTATATATATGGCATATATATATACATCCAGTAGTCTCAAATCCATACACACTCTTAAGCCTCATACCTGCACTAGCTAGCTGGTTCTCTTGCTTGGATCTCAAGGATGCTTTCTTCTGTCCATGTATGGTCTCAGTGAGCCAGACAATCTTCTTAGCCTTTGAATAGAAGAATCCTGACAGAAAAATTCAAATCAACTGATCTGGACCCAACTGCCTCAAGAGTTCAAGAACTCCCCCCACTTTATTTGGGAAAGCCCTAGCTGGAGATTTGGCCACCTTCCCAGGGGACCAACTGAATGAACTAGCTATCATTACAGTATGTGGATGACCTCTTCCTAGCTAGCCCCAACCAGAACTGCTGCAGGAGCAACTGGGCTTATTGGAGGCTGGATACTGAGTCTCCAGGAAAAAGGCCCAGATATGTCAACAGCAGAGAAAATATCTTCCTGGTCTCCCATGGGTGAAGATTGCTGGGGCCAGAGAGCAAGCAAGCTATTTGTTTAATACTTAAACCAGACACCAAGGGGGGGGGAGTGTAAAAATTCCAAATTCTGTGGAATTTGGATCCCAGAATACGTTGTGTTGGCCTCTATATGAGGCTGTCAAAGGCTCAGAGCAAGAGCCTCGATAAGTCTCTACAAGAACAGGACTTCCAGGAAATCAAACACTGTGGTGCTTGCTGTGGCGCTTGGACTGCCTGGTGTAACTTGGGAATTCCATCTCTTTGTCTGAGAAAAGAGCTGGATGAACCAGGTACCCGTGGCTCATACCTGTAATTGTAGCTACTCAGGAGGCTAAGATCTGAAAGTCATGGTTCAAATCCAGCTCCAGCAGGAAATCCTGTAGACTTTTATCACCCCAATTAACTACCAGAAAACTGAAGTAGAGCTGTGGCTCAAAGTGGTAGAGCACTACTAGCCTTGAGCAAAAGAGCTCAGGGACAGCGCCCCACAAAC
>NW_012275604.1:0-3538 GCF_000151885.1 Dipodomys ordii
GGATGGGAAAGGATGGTAAGGGGAAACAAAGGAGGAGGCTACAATGCTTAATAAGAAATGTACTCATCATCTTGCCCATGTAATTGTATCCCACTGTACAGTATTTTCACAATTTAAAAAAAATTAAAAGTCTTAAAATAAAGTGGTCTTATAAAAGCAAAAAAAAAAACCTTTTCCTAGATTCATTAATCACCTAGCTGTGACCCATGTTATTCAGACATTGGAGAAATAGAAGCTTATGTTAGAATGCTCCTACAATGTGTTTGTTTCTCTTCTTCAATCTTTGTAGGTGACAGTCCAGCCATTCATAAAGAAATCTTTGAGGCCATCATGTAATAAGATCACTTGAAACACATCCCAGTGGGTTGATGGCACTATACAGAAATCCCTTTTCTAATCTAATTGTAGCATTGAAATTGATTTCATGGAATCGAATACTATATCAATATCTAGTGTAGTTTTACTTTATTTTACATTTGTATTATCTGGTTTAGGGAAAAGGAGAGATGGAAAATTATATCACCATATGTCCTTTATTCTAAGGCATATTTCCATAGACAGGAACATTTTTGAGGTAGAGAAAACTTTGCATTGTGGTGCAGATTGACTATGGCAGTATTTGCTTTCTGGAAATGCTATTCTTAAATTAGTGGCATGTCTTATAATCAATGATGGCTTAGAAACTAAAAAATTTGACATGGAGACTTGATTAACTCTATTAAAGATGAAACTAAAAAATTATACTTCTAACCTTGCCTTTTCTATAAAGTAAGAACCAGCCACCTAGCCCAGCCTCGTCAGTCCTTTAGACTTTCTCCACTCCATCCATATATTGAAGGTTTGCAGTATGTTCGAAGACCACGCATTTTTTTTCATTCCCCATTATTTGGAGACAAATATATTTTATAATTAATATTATAAATATCTATATATATAATATGGAAACAACCAAGGTGGGCACTGGTGGCTCATGCCAGTAATCCTAGCTACTCAGAAAGCTGAGATCTGAGGATCTCAGTTTGAAGTCAACCCAGTCAAGAAAGTATATGAGATTCTTACCTCCAGAATCATATATGGTACTGTGGCTCACGTTGTAGAGTGCTAGCCTTAAGCAAAAAGAGCTCAGGGACAGCTCCCAGGCCCAGAGTCCAAGACCTAGGACCAGAAAAATTAAAAAGAAAAAATATGTTTGATGCTTCATCAGTGCTGAATTCTGTAAGAGTTTCTAAATGCTCACTGTTAATTTCTGTATTGGTCTTTCACACACAAACATGCCTGGAGCCATACCTGCGTGTTAAGTGGCACTAAGACTATGATGACTGAGATTACTGTGTGATACTAATCTGAAAAATGATCCTGCACCTAATTTATCACTTTTGGTTGATTCTGATTAGTAATTAGGCAATATTTTCCAATCATATAGTAACAAGTAACAACAGAAAAAAAAAGTCCTAGGGAAGAGTCACGTAAAATAAAGGTGCCATGCATATTGGATAATTTAGTACAAGAGATGTTTTTCAGGCTAAACAAATCTTGCCTCTCCCTTTCACTCATTAAAAAAGAACAAAATATGAGAATGTATCAATTATTATGATTAATTTACTTTGCTGTTATTTTAGAGGTGATGTGCAGAGGGATTACAATCGTATGAGTCAGACAATGAGTACATTTCCTTTCATGTAGTGTCTTCTGTTCCCTCATTTTCTACCAGTACCTCCTTGCCATCTGCACACATGAGTTTCATAATTCACTTTCATCAATGTCCAATGTGCTCTACTGCTGAACTTTTTCACCTTTTATCCCTTGAGTTCTGTGCCTTCCTCCAGTCTTTCCAAAGATGTACACCTGAATATACCATACATAAGGGAAAGAAGACAGAATCACCAAAAACTGAAATAATAAAAAAAGAAGTCTCTTGTTTCCATATCTTGGAGATCATTTTAGTATATTTATATAATTTTATGTAAATATGAAGAGGCACTTAGGCATTGTGTCTTTATGTCTCTTGCCTAAGAAAATCCTCGTTTTTACACTGTGTACAAGTATCCAAAATCCTGTATGATTTATCATATCCCAGTGTAGTTTAGATCTAATGTCTGCATATGCCATTTGTCTCTCTGAGCTTGGCTTACTTAATTTAACATGATTTATTCTAGTTCCATCCATTTCCCTGAAAAAAGATTGTTTAATTCTTTCTAATGACTATGTAAAACTCCATTGTGTATATACGCCACACGTTTGGATCCACTCATCTATTGTTATAGTTTTTATTTACAAAGCCGTCATCACTAGCAATGTGACCCTTTAGACAGAAATACCAGCCAACATTCCTTGAAGGGTGTATCTACAGGGAAGATTGATATGTGGTCATTCGTCCTAGAATGTTTCCTCAGCAAGTCTGTTTTAGAAAGATAACTGCTTGATAGTTTCATAGCTATGTCAATTTATGGAGCACAACTTTTTTATCATATAGTAACATACAGGGGTCTATGCAAATTGGGCATCAATTGCATTTCTTAATGACATACTGGTACACTTTCTTCTGGTTTATAGTCATGGATGCCTGGCTCATAGAGATCACTTTCTTAAGCTAACTACACCTACTGCTGACAGCCATATCTGTGTTGGAATGCATGCCTCACTGGTCAGAATTGATGGAGCTGGAAGTATAAAGTGATGGTATCACACAGTATACTGAAGGCCTTCAGTTAGCACAGGGAAACTTTCCAGAATGCTCTTGAGCTGACAAAAATGTATCAATCACTTATTTTATTATTATGATTAATTTACTTTGCTGTTATTTTAGAGGTGATGTACAAAGGGATTACAATCATATGAGTCAGACAATGAGCACATTTCCTTTCATGTAGTGTCTCTGTTCCCTCATATTCTTCCAGTCCCTCCCTGCCATCTCTACCCATGAGCTTCATAATTCACATTCACCAAGCCATTGATTGCTATGTGCCCTCTAGAAAGATACCCCCCAGCAATTTCACTGGCTCTTGCGCTTTCTCAGTCTTCATTATTCATTTTTCTAAGTTCTGTGAGCAGCATGGTGAGAATTCTTTCTTTGAAGTCTTCTCTTAGTCTGATTTTCAATCTCTGTAGAACTATTGTAACACAGTAGTTCTATGGCAATGATACACTGAAAATATTCTTCTGTGCCTATCTTGCCTATACATGGGAGTTCTTACAGTAGTTTTTTCATGGTTCAGATATGATGGGAAAACATAAAGCAAATGATCATGTAAGACTCCTGTGAATTAAGATGTTTTTCCTGTTACTAGTAGCTATAATTTCATTTTTTTATATTTTTATTATGCTTTTACTGAAAAAATAGTGTACCAAGGGGTTACAGTTACATGAGTACGAGAATGAGTACATTTCCTATCAAGCATTGTTAAGACTTTTTTACACTGCTTTTTGCCAAATGTCACTGTCAAATGTTTCCATGTCATATTTGCTTTTATTTTAAGGCCCATTAAAACCTTAAAAATTTTATCTTCCAGAGCATTTTTGGAAACTTTGTTCCTCACAT
>NW_012275605.1:0-1027 GCF_000151885.1 Dipodomys ordii
AAAAAGAAACATTACGGCTGGGCCTGGTGGTTCATACCTATAATCCTAGGTAATTGTATTCAGAAGCTGAAATTGAAAGCCCCATCCCAACCAACAGCTGGACACATGTGGTGGCACATGCCTATTATCCCAGGTGAGACTGGGAGAATTAAAGTTCTATGCCAGCCTAGTAAAAAGTTTGAGACTTTACTTCAACAGTAAAAGATAGGCATGGTAGTGTACACCTGACACCTCAGCTACAACAGAAAGTAGAAATAGGATCGTGGCTCAGGTCAGCTGGGACAAAAGGCGAGACCCAGGTGCTGCTGGCTCAAGCCTGTAATCCCTATTAATTTTTTTGCTTATACTTTCTCAAATTCAAAATATTTTGAAAAGGTCATTTATATTTAGGGCTTAGTCCTACAGTCGAGCTGAAGTAAAACTGTTTTTAAGAAAAGTGTACATCCAGGTACCAGTGTACACCTAGTAATCCCTTACTTAGTGAGTTGTGATCATAGGATCATGGTTCAAAGCCAACCTGGTGGAAAGGTCTGTGAGATAGTGAGATAAAAGTCTCATGTGGGGCTGGGAAGGTGGCTCAGTGGTAGGGTGCTTGCCTTGCATGCATGAGGCCCTGGGTTCCATTCCTCAGCACCACATAAGCAAAAAAAGCTGGAAGTGGCAATGTGGCTCAAGTTGTGGAGTACTAGCCTTGAGATGAAGAGCTGAAGGACAGTGCCCAGACCCAGAGTTCAGGCTCCACGACTGACAAAAAATTAAAAAAAAGATAAAACAAATGAAAGAGTCTCATGGGGCCATGCCCTGGTGGCTCACGCCTGTAATACCAGCTACTCAGGAGGCTGAGATCTGAGGATCACAGTTCAAAGCCAGCCTGGGCAGAAAGTCTATAAATCCCTTATCTTCAATAAACCAACAGAAAACCGGAAGTGAAAGTGGTTCAAGTGGTAAAGCACTAGCCTTGAGCTGAAGAGCTGAGGAACAGAATCTAGGCCCAGAGTTCAAGCCCCACGACCAACAACAAAAAAAA
>NW_012275606.1:0-2026 GCF_000151885.1 Dipodomys ordii
ATTGCGTTGAATTTGTAGATAGCCTTGGGAAGTATTGCCATTTTCACGATGTTAATCTTTCCAATCCAGGAGCATGGGAGGCTTTGCCATTTTTTAAGTTCTGTGTTGATTTCCTTTTTCAAGATTTTAAAGTTTTCATCATAGAGGTCCTTCACTTCTTTAGTTATGGTAACTTGTTTTTAAAAGCAGAGAAATATTAAAACAATCCTTTAAAAGACTTGATTATTTATAAAATTTAATAGTAATAAGGTGACAAATGAGAAATAATATTTATAATTTGTAAAACCAATGTTCTAATTTTATAAAATGCCATAAAAATAATACTTTCTTTTAAACAGGATTCTTTAATATTGTCAAGGTGATATACAGAAAGGCTACAATTTCATAAATAATGTAATAAGTACACTTCTTGTCAAATTTGTTACTCCTTCCTTTATTTTTCCCTACTTTCCCTCCCCCACCAACTCTGCCCCCAAGTTGTACAGATCATTTCCAACGGATTGTCTTGTGAATGTCACTATTGCATTGGTTCCCCCTTGTTATTTGTGTCATCATTCTGTTGTTCTTCTTTCTTCCCTAATTCAAATAAATGCATATACAATACCATGGTACAAATATCAAATACAGTGACAACAGTGTGTATATGACAGGGAGAAGAACATACAAAAGAAACAAAAATCACATAGTACATTAAAAACAACAACAAAAAAGAAAAACCTCTGTGTCCATGTCTTAGAGTTCATGTCACTTAGCATAATTTTATATGTTCATTTGTACATAGATATTAAGCTATTCTGCTCATCTGCTGAGATTATCCTAGATGTATTGTGCACAAGTTATTTTAAATAAGGGAAACCATGGGACCTATGTTTCTTTGGGTCTGGCTTACTTCACTTAATATGATTTTTTTCCAAGTTTTACTGTGTTATTTGATTGACCATAACTCTAATTTTTCTGCAAACGTACTGATCCCAGAACCCAATGCTTGTAATAACTGTATTTAAAATTAATATATCAGAAATAAACACTGGTGACCCCTAGGAAATGCAGTTATAAGTGGTGTTTAATTTTGAGAAGAATATTTCTTTTGCTGGAACTGATGTTTTACCAAGTGTGAGAACACCAACAAAAAAATTTAGACACATATTTGGAAATAAAATTTCCTCACTAAAATTGTTAAACTTTTATAAAATAAATTTTATGTGACTGAAATTAATTTAAGTGTAAATTTATACAATGAATGTGTATCTTCTGTCAGTCCTTGGTGATTACATAAGAAACAAAGCAGATTCATTATTTATGTGCAATTCAAAATGTCATCAAATACACTATTTTTATAATGTATTAGTTTTTTATTTTATTTTTTATTTTTTATTGTGAGAATACTGTACAGAGAAGTTACAATTACATGGGCAAGATAACGAGTACATTTCTTATCAAGCATTGTTGCCTGCTCTTTGTTTCCCCTTCCCATCCCTTCCCATCCTCCTCCTGCCCCGACCCAACCCTCCCCACCCCCACCAAAGTTATAAAGTTCTTTTTTCCACATAACGACTTGTATATCTCATTGTTACAATGGGTCCACCTGTATCCCTAGTTAAACGATTTGTTTTTGTAGTATCTTTTAGTTTAAAATCATTTATCTTGTTTATTATAATGAAATAATTTACTTTCAAATCATTTATCTTGTCTTTTACAGAGTCATCTAAAACTATAGATAAAACTATTGTTTTTAATATTGCAATGGAAGTGAAATGCCATTTCTATTTTAAGTTTTCCCTTATTTTGCAATGTTGCATCCAATTCTAAAACCTGAGATTCTGAGGTCCTAAGAATGTTTCAAAGGGATAATCTTATAAATGCGTTAGAAACACATGCATGATCTCTTTGTTGCTTTGTATGTCCCTCCCCCACAGTATAACCCCTGTTTTCACTATATTTGATGTCAGTATAACTTGTGGAGGAGATGGGGAAAAACCAGTTGTTTAAGGATACAGGTGGACCTGTTGCAACAATGAGAAGTACA
>NW_012275607.1:0-2039 GCF_000151885.1 Dipodomys ordii
AGCAACTCTCTCCCTCTGAGCTTGGCTGTGTGTCATCATCAGCACATTCTGAGAAGTGAGCAGGGGTGTCTTAAACACACTTTAGGTGAGGGGGTGAGCGACACACACACACACACACACACACACACACACACACACACACACACACACACACACTTGGGAAAAATCCTTTGGCCAAAAAGTGTTTGCAAAGGAAAATATCATCTCAAGGATGGATACCTGTCTGGTAGATCTAACCTTTGTTTAAAGGGATGCTCAAACATCTGTGAGCAGACCAACCTTGAATCTCTGGTTCCCATTCATAAAACAGTGTAACAGCTGGATGGTTAAATATCACAGATGTCAGATCAAAGGGGAGCTCTCAGCCTAAGGAGGATCTGAGCCAATCAACCCCCCACCTCCTTTTCCACTCTGATTGTAGAGTATCCATTACTTGCTCTGGATGGTGTACTATCTAGCTTTCCTTGCTCCCCCTTTGTTTTGCTTTAGTAATAAACTTTCTTGATCTCACAGTCCTAAAATTCTACTTGGTTTTCAAAATCCCAAACTCAGGAAGCAGTGAAGAGTTCGCTCTAGATGGCTCTATTTTAAAAATCTCCTCCCTGGTGCATCCTGTATCAATAATAATTGCAGATTCTGAAGCTAATGTTTCTGAACTTTCAGCAGATACACTGCCACAGAAGACAGGGAAGATGTGTGGTGGTCAGGTATCACTGCCTCTGCATTTGTGAAATCATGTGGGTGTTCGTTCTTGCTTTGTGAAGAGCCATTTTGTCACAGTGCGAACAAATGATTTGATACTGGTTTTTATGTTTCTAAAAGATGAGGTGACATTTCCTTTTTTAAATTTTATTTTTATCTTTAAGTGGTGGTCTGTAGGAATTGCCATTCAAGAAGTATATATGAATGCAATGCATCTTGATCACTGTCATCTCTTTTATCATTCTCTCCAGTCCCTCTCATCCCTGTCCCTTCCATCTGTGGCCCTACACTCTCCATCCCACCCCCCAAAGTGACATTTCTGTTGCACGAAAAAGCTACATAGCCAACTGGACCTTTAATCCATAAAAATATTCCCATTTGAGCATTCCTTCTTATATAATTAAGGTCATACTAGTCCAGTTAATTCCTACAGTAGTCACAGTAAATATTTAATCACTGTTCCTAGGGGGGATGTGAGCTTATTTAACATAAATTATAATCATGTTCCTAAAACCAACTCACCCTGACAGATGCTATTTATTTCATCTAGTTTTCAAAGCAGCAAGGGAGACCCGGAAGTGAAAAGTGACTCGTCTGACACCAGCCCACTAACAGGTGCCAGAGCAGAGGTTTAAACTCACTTTAGCTGGCCCCACTACCAAGCTTTCTGCACTGTGCAGCCCACTATGTAGTGCTACTTTGATATTCTGGGGTCTCTGAATGAAGGAGAAACAGAAGGGGAGAGCCCATCTCTGCTTGGAAAATAGGTCTTGAGATAAGTGAAGCTTTAACTGCTATGGGCATGAACTGGAATGATTGTGAAAGCGCTCTGAACTAGTGTTTTTCAGGTTGGAAGTAAGAAAATCTAAAAATAAGCAGAGCTACTCAAGAGGCTGAAGTCTGAGGATGGTAGTTTGAAACCAGCCAGGCCAAAAAAAAACAAAGTCCATGAAACTCATCTCCAATTAACCAACAAAAAGCTGGAAATAGAGATGTGTCTCAAGTGGTAGAATAAGCGCAAAACCTAAGGAAGAGTGTAAAACCCTGAGTTCAACTCTCAGTCCCAGCACAAATTCAAGTTTGTATATAGAAAATTAGGTGTGGAGGTGTGACTCAAGGCTCAAATGGAAGAGCACCTGCCTAGAAAGTGTGAGGTGCTGAGTTCTAATTCCATGGCATACACACACACACACACACACACACACACACACACACACACACACACACACAATCATGAAGAAAAAATCATGAAGATCATTACTTTTGTATATGATTCTATAATATAGAATGAATAAGGTTCAATGTGAAAATCATAAACTACTTTTTCGGATTATATG
>NW_012275608.1:0-3476 GCF_000151885.1 Dipodomys ordii
CTCCCTCCTTCCCTCCCCTCCCTCCCTCCCTCCCTCCCTCCCTCCTCCTTCCTTCCTTCCTTCCTTCCTTCCTTCCTTCCTGTGAATCTTTAAATAAAACTATCTTTAAGTAATTGTACAAGGGAGTTGTCATTTGATAAAGCAGTTTATGAATACAGTATATCTAGCCCAGTGTCCAGCAGATGCAGCTTTAATGTATTCGATTAAAACTTCCTGTCATCTAATAGATGCTGTTATTACTTGGGTGGTCATTACCATATTCTGCATGGACCAGAATATGGCTGACCATTTTTATCACCTGCAGAGTTGGGAGATGCAGGCTAGGTTAGTGTGTAGTATTGAGGTTTGCTAATGGAATCCATAGGATGCTTTCTATCAAGATATGAAAATATCTACATATATTTGTTAGGGTTTAACTGAACCTGAAGCAGACATACTGTTTGAGTACCCCATCTTTTAGCTGTCTCCTCACTTTGGGGAACACTGAGGGAAAAGGGAGGAGGGAATAGTCTGGCTATTGGGCGGTAGACCATTGATGATGATGGCATTATCTGGGTTAATATATTCATAGAGGACCAAATAATTTGCATATATCAGGAGCCTGGAGGAACAGTTGGGTGTTCTCTTTGAAAATTTTGCCCAGTTTTGTTGTTTAAGTAAATTCACCTTCCATTGTTATTTTTGGGCCATTGTATAGAGTAAGTAAAGATGGTTTTAGCCCTTTAAGTGTCTATTTGAATATCTATCTCCAGCGAACATACGCTCTTCCATTACTTCCTCCTTAACATGTTGGTCACTATTTTTTTCTATTTACTGTATGTTCTAATTTTAAAGACATTCAAGAATTATACTAGTGTGTGAATGTATTCTTGGAAACCTATGGAATACCACGTGCTGTGGGCTAAAGGGGGAATGATGATGCCTTTTCTTCCTTGTCAGCAACCTATATCTTATTTCCCCTGGGTGAGCCATTCTTACACTTGGTGTGAAGCTGGTATTTTCATAGTTTTAGTTTATCTGGAAAAAACATTAACCAAGTTTTTAAACTTGAGATAAATTTTGGTATTTGCTGCTTCGAGCTTTTTATTGGAATCAGGAAAGGTGAGTCGCTCCAGTTTTGGGGAAGTGTCGCCCTCTAGTGGTGGCTGCCTTTGGCCGACATCTGCTGTCCTGGTCCAGGCTTCCAGTGGTGGAAGGGATGACAGGGTTGGCTGGCTTTAGTGGCGGTAAGTCTCTAAAGCACAATTTGGTAAGCTCTAAAGCTGAGCCTGTCCTCTGTAAGAGATTTAAAGTTTGTGGTGACTTTTTGAATGAAGCACAGGTAGATACTGCTGAATTCATGACACTACTACCTTTGGTTGACTCATTATTAATAAGACGCCGTCTACTATTATGCTGACTGCTTGCATGAGTGAGTCTACTCTTCCACCTGCATCCTTTGGGTCCCCTGTCTGTCACCTGCAGAGTCCCCACTTCCAGTGCCTCCTCTGAATGCTTCTTCATCCTCATCCTCATCCTGTCTAGCAAACTGGTCTCACCGCTTCCCTGAGTGTCTGCAGGGCCATGTTGCCTCATCTGTCCTGAACCTCTACTTTCTATGACTCTCATGCCATCAGCTGTCCCAGCCCTTTGTGCCACCTGCTGCTGCTGCTGCTCTGTCCCTGGTCTCTAGCCCTCTGTCTCACGTGGCTCCCTCTCCTATCTGGATGGAAACCTCAGTGTATGCTCGTTCACCTATCCATTCTTAGTTTGTATTTTTGTAATTTGGTGGTGGTGGGGGTGTTGGCAGTACTGAGGATTGAACCCAGGGCCTGGCGGTTTATTCGGCAGGCACCACGTGAGCTACACCTGCAGCTCGGGGCCGGGGCTGGTCTTGGTTGGATTTCAATCCTCTTCCTACTTGTGTCTCTCTCATATCTAGTGTCTGTGATACTCACTACCACCCTGGGATTATTTGTTAAGATGGGGTCTCACTAACTTTTTGCCAGGAGTGGGGCTCAAATGTCACTGCCTCTGAAATTACACACATGAGCCACCATGCCCAGCCCACAAACATAGATGTAAAAAAAAAAAATTAAAGCAGGTTGAACAGAAAGGTAGTATAAAGAATGGAAACAAACATCCCTGCACTCAGCTCTGCCCGATGGAATGCCTGAAAACACCCTTCCTCACAAGCTCCCTCCCTCACAGACAACTTCATTGTGATTGTGATTGGGGAAAACTATTTGATCAAAGCGGATTCCACTAGCTGTTACTGCCATGATCACCAATAGCTCTCAGAGTGCTGCTCACCCTGTTCGAGCTGGTTTGTGGAATAGCAGTGCCCCATTTCTGACCAGACTGTGTTGCCCAGCTGGCTTTGTGAGCTTCTGCTTCTGCGGCTCCTCTGTCATCGGCCTCTGTAGCCTCAGTCACATTCTGCAGCTCATTTCAGTCTTGTTGACCCGATCACTTCTCCAGCCTTGATTCTAAGCCTCCTGCGCTGTGCTCTTCCATTCCCACAGCTTCTCCCTTTGGGGTTCACACTTGGGAGATTGTGCTTCAGGAAGGTGCAAATCTGTGGGCTCAACTTTTCACTGGCTGGATGCTTTCAGAGGACTTCGATCTGCAGCTGAGGCCAAACCCCTCTGTACCCCCCAGGGGAGACCCCAGCTAAACCCGTTTTCCCAGTGACTCCACCCGTGCCCGCTGTATGCCATGCCCTTTGTAACTGCCCTCTGCCTACAGGTGCTACCCGTTGGGTCCTGTCCATCAGGAATCTCTTTACGCTTTCTGAGTAATTTCACTAGTTGGAGAATATGATTTCACACCTTCTGCCTTCTCATCAATTCTCCCACACCCTCCTCCCCTCTTCTTAGTGGATGACTTTGCTGTTTCTGTCATTGAGAAAAAAGCCAGTTAGTCAGCCAGACAATCTCATGTTCTTACTACCCCAGCTCTGCCTTTCCCTGCACGAGTGCCCGCTCCGCCACTTCTGGCCCTTGAGCTCTCTTCTCTTTGTCAAGGGAAGTCACCCTGCAGCGAGCCTTCCCCCAGCCCCTGCATCCTTGCGTTCTCTCTTTCTCCCGGGTCCTTCTATATAGCATAAAAACAAGCCTCAGGACGCTCCTCCTTCCTTCCAAAGCCCTCCGTGGCTGAGGGTTTGGCTTCATGGTGGCCACGTTGCGTGCATGTACGAGGCCCTGGGTTCAGTCCTTTAGTACTGCAAGAATAAGTAAATAAAATTACAATCCTCTCTCCATGCTGCGCCTCTCTAGCTGTTTTTCTTCTAGGTATCACTTCACAGAAAGTAGGGACTGTTGTCCAAAAGACCTGTACCCTCTCCTCTGGCTACTTTCTTTTTTTTTTTCTTTTTTATTGTGAAAATACTGTACAAAGGGGTTACAATTACATGGGCAAGATAGTGAGTACATTTCTTATCAAGCATTGTAGCCTCCTCCTTTGTTTCCCCTTCCCATCCCTTCCCAGCCTCCCTC
>NW_012275609.1:0-2216 GCF_000151885.1 Dipodomys ordii
TACCACTTGAGCCACAGTGCCACTTCCGGCTTTTTTCTTTTTGCTTATGTGGTGCTGAGGAATTGAACCCAGGGCCTCAAGCATGCAAGGCAAGCGCTCTACCGCTGGGCCACCTTCCCAGCCCCCAAGAGTAGACTTTTTAAAAGAACATTTTAAATTGAAGTGAAATAGTTTTAAGTTCTTAGAAGAAGAACGTAATTCAAAGTAGCTTATTAAGAAGTTTTCCAACTTTGTATTTTTCTTACAATGTTTCTGGTATGAAATTATATGACATCAAAAGAGCATCAGAGCAGTAAAAGCAAAGATGGGGATTTGTGCTTAGCAAATATAGGAACGTGACAGTGATTTGGTAAACATCAATTTTGAAATGTTATTAATTTTCACAGTGATATTTAGTCATTCCAGTAGAATTTGCACTTTCACATATCACTCTCATTTATCTTCAAGTACTTGTACAAAGTATTTATCATTCAACAAATCAGTTTATGAATGCAATATATCTTGATTGATGTCACTTCATTATTGTTCCTCATCCCTTCCAACTTCTCAGTTTTCTTACTTTTGTAGGATATACTTTAAATTTTATCTGATACAGAGAGTCATTTTAAAAACCAACAATTTAACATTTAGAATTTAACAGGATTTGAAGGGGAGCAAACTTCATTGGCCTTGCTATGTTCTTAGAATATTTTTTTTCTTTTTCTCTCTCTTCTTTACATTCATCACACTCTTTCTTCTTTACAATTACCATACCTCTTAGGAATGCGTTGTAATTATACCAGACAAGCTTGTTGGAATAAGCTTTGGAACTCTGAATATACAGAATAAGGGTGGTGTTCTCAACTTGTCTGCCACTCTGTGAACCCAGAAGAGAAAAATTGATGCTGTTCATACTTTCTTGACTTAGTCAGATTTGGTTATGTTAGATATATTTTTAATTGGGAGATTTTCCTTCTAAGTGAGCATAACTACAGACCTTTTAGACCCTTTACACTAGTTCAGTTCAAAGCAGAGGCTTAAAGAATTCCTTGGGCGTTTCTTTGTTTACATAATTTAACAAGATGGCAACTTTTGCTTATTTATTTTGGTCTATGCAAGGAAAGAAATGTGTTGATACATTAATGAGTAGTTTTCTGACCCTTTCTGTATCCTGTTTTATTATAATAATAATTTAGGATGGTAGATCTAAAGGTAGATTCAAATTTTTGCCTCCTTTAACTTTTTTGAAAGTCTAGTTTTAGAAAAACTGGAGGATATACTATTTTTTTTCATACTGAAGAGGTATCTAAGTTTTACCATTTAATCTTATTTTCCTTGCCTTATGGTAGAACCTAGAGTAAATGGATAGTTAAGTGAACAGGATCACTCAGACTCTTTCTTTCTAATCCTGGCTTTCTTAGAATTCCATGTCTAACAAAGGAGGAACACTAAAATGTAAGGACTCTCCTCCTGTAATTGCTGTCCTATAAAATGATCTTTTCAATTCTATGCCAGCTGGATATAAACCAGTGTTAGCCAAAATTAACAATATTCTTAATGCCAAGAGCATTTCATGTCTTCCTTTCCCAACTCTGCCCTCTGTTTGCCAGTTGTTTCATTTCTCTGCTAATGAAGAAGTTCCAGACCCATGTGCAGTGTACAGAGGTTCCACCTTTAGAGTTAGAGTTGGGAGCTGACCAGCATAGCTGGCAGTGTGAAGATTCTAGCTCTCACTGTGGCAAGTTCCACTCCCTAGGCAAAACTCAGTTGTGGAGTACAATACATATCAGAAGTTTGGGGAATTCATTTTGTGAACAGGATAATATTGAATCTATGCAATGTAAGGAATCCACTTTATAAAGAGCAAAAGGAAACGCCAGGCGCCAGTGGCTCACACCTGTAATCCTAGCTACTCTGGAGGCTAAGATCTGAGGATCGCAGTTCAAAGCCAGCCCAGGAAGGAAAGTCTGTGAGATTCTTATCTCCAATAAACCATTCAGAAAACTGGAAGTAGTGCTGTGGCTTAAGTGGTAGAGCACTAGCTTTGAGCTGAAGGGCTGAGGAACAGCGCCCAGGCCTAGAGTTCAAGCCCCATGACTGACAAAAAAAAAAAGACCAAAAGGAAAAAAGTTACAAATCTTTGCAGAGGGGTGAATAAAGACTAGTTTGAATAAAACAAACAAAAGAAAGCAAGCAAAAATTATATTGTGAAAAATCTTCTTTTTTGGGGGGGGGGG
>NW_012275610.1:0-2632 GCF_000151885.1 Dipodomys ordii
CCCCCCCCCCCCGCCAAAAATAAAAAAAAAAAGAGTCTCATGGACTTTCTTGCCCGGGTTGGCTTTGAACCGTGATCCTCAGATCACAGAGTTCATTTTTCTTAATTACTGATGACATTGGTTAATAATAAATGGTGATATTATAAATCTGAATTTCAATAGCTTAAATTTTTAGAGGAATGACACTATATATCTAAAAGTAACAGATATTACTGTGCAAATATGCAGCTTACTACTGCTTTTCAAGCTTTAATCATGTATTGTTTCTTCCTCATCATAGGCACTATTATTGGTTAGTCATATTTAACTTTATGTATTTACAAATTGTTAAATAATTCTTTGAAACCTGCTAAACCAACTAATCCATAAGCTTAGTCTTACTGAATAGACTTTCATTACTGAATCCTGAAGTATGCTTACACTAGACAACAATGATTACAACTTTTTCAGGACCTTAGTCAATGAATCATGTTAAAATGTAAGAAAAAGGGTTTCTTCACATTCTTTTTTTTTTTCTAAAATGTCAGTGTTAAGGTACAAATTAAATTTGGAAGATACACTAAATGGCATCATATGAAATATATCAAAATTGAACCATCATACTGTGAAGATTGGGACAAAATGTGTAAACTGAATAATACATGGACTGGCAACTGATTAATTCCCCCTAAAGAAAGTCTGGAGATAGTTAATAGCACTTATTCGTGGACATTGACATTGTCTAGAAATTGTTTGAAATAGGAAGAAATTCAAACATCAGCTTGTTGCAAATTGGCTTACATGATGCTACTTTACAAATCAAAAAAATAAATTAAATAAAAATCATGGCAAATGATTCTAATATGTCAAACAGCTACTTTTGCAAATGAGAAAGAAAAAGGTCAGGACTTCTGGCACTATTTCATCCATTCTGAAGGATGATGAGAAGAATCAGGAAATGGAGTACTATGTGTTAAGTGCATGTTATAGATTCTGTACACATAGAATTCATTTCTCAGTCATCCCAGGAATTACACGTCCACAAGATCACTTCTAGGGAGAAGACACTGGAGCCTCAATTCAAATTAAGTCATAACTTCCTTTAATACATGAGTTGCTTAATATTCACTAAAGAAACAATTTTAACTGTAGAACAAACAGTAGGCCCATGAGTGTAGATTCAGAAATAAATCAAACATACTTGACCCCAATGTTCTGAGAGAGATACATGAACATTTCTATCAGAAAACAATCAACAGTTTATAAAATATGTTAAATATTTATTTAATTACATATATATATATAACTTTACATCTATTCAACATATATTTAATTAAATGTATTAATTAATTAATTACATATATATTGAATAGATGTTAATATATTAAAATTGCAACTTTAAATTCCAGATATAATTTCTTTTACTTATTAAAAATGGTATTCAAAATTAGTTAATAGAAGCAAGTGCTAGAGACAGGTTTATGCCAGTTTTGTTAGCTACTCAGAAGGCTGAGAATTGAGAGTTGTAGTTCCAAGCCACTGTGGGCCCAGAAGCTCACAAAACCCTTACCTTTAAAGGACCACAAAGACAAGGAAGAGGAGGAGGCAGAGGCAGTGACAAAATGTTGAGTGACAGAATGAGGGCCTGAGATGAAACCTTGGGTTACAGCATAGAAAAAGACAAAATTACATGATTGTGATGTTTTTGATTCCAATAAGAGTTTTGAGTCACAGCACAAGTCATATCTTTTTAAACACACACATACACACACAGCTTTTACAATTATGTTTATTAAACCTGATTGATTAACCAATAGAATGAAAAACCATAAATTTCAAATGCAACTTTAGGCTTTTATATTAACTTCTTTCCTTTATTTTTACAAATATAAAATCTCAAAAGTGAGGAGTTCAAACTTCTTGTTCTTTTACATTTAATTAATACTAAATATATTTCACTAAAATATGATTAGAATTGTAAGTAGAAATATGAATCATGAAAATTAAATTATTATTGTCAAGGCTGAGTTAAAATTAAATATAAGAGATGTTAATACAGCACCTGACATTTAATGTTAGCTCCACTTTTATACCTTGGGGAACATAAAACCACATATTTGTATCTAACCTCAATCTAGCGTTTCATGTATTCATAATAGGACATTTATTTATTTAATATTTAGAGTAACATAGAGAAATCAAATGATACTAATTAAACATTTTTGTTAAAGGCAAACATTTATCCAAATATACAATTAACTTGAACTCAAATATCAACAATGTGGTGAGGTAGATAAGGTATGCTTATCTTGTTGCTCTAATCCTTACAGTTAATTATATTCCTTAGATAGTCTTGATATTTAGTAAAATGCTTTATGTTTTTTCTTTAAAATATGTATAAAGAAATTACAAATGGATGTTTTTATTAGTAGGTTGCATAATTCAACCAAAAACACTTATACTGTGTTTTTTTGTTTCTGGTATATTCAATCATGTTTGCTAAATAAGATATAAAGGACAAATTAATCAAATCCATTTTATTATTATTTTTTTGGGGGGTCCGGTCGTGGGGCCTGAACTCTGGGCCTGGGCGCTGTCCCTCAGCTCTTCAGCTCAAGGCTAGCGCTCTACCACTTGAGCCACAGCGCCACTT
>NW_012275611.1:0-2020 GCF_000151885.1 Dipodomys ordii
TTTAGTGAACATGGGAGTACAGATGTCTCTTTGTCATATTATCTCAGTCTCTTTGGAGAAACACTTAGTAGTGGGTCTGCTAGGTCATATATTAGTGTGTGTGTGTGTGTGTGTGTGTGTGTGTGTGTGTGTGTGTGTGTGTGTGTGTGTGTGTGTGTGTGTGTGTGTGTGTGTCCATGAGTGTGTGTGTGTCCATGAGTGTGTGTGTGTCCATGAGTGTGTGTGTGTCCATGAGTGTGTGTGTGTGATGCTAATATTGGGACCTTGAAGTCTTGGCCTCTTGATTTCACTCAGCTTTTTCACTCAAGGCTGGTACTCTACTGCTTGAGCCACACTTGCACTTCTGGCTTTTATCTGTATAAGTGGAGATAAGAATCTCATAGATATGTCTACTGGCTTTGAATCACAATCAGTGCCTGGTTCTTTATTTTTTTTTAGATTTTAATTTTATTTTAAAGGTAATGTATAGAGGGGTTACAGTTACATAAGTAAGGTAATAAGTGCATTTCTTTTTGAACAGTATTATCCTTTTCTCATTATCTCGCATGTTTTTTTTATTTTTGAAGAACTTTCATACTCATCTCCATTATAACTATGTTAATTTACATTGCCATCATCAGTGTGTAAGAGTTTCCTGTCTCTTTGCCAATGTTTGTAACCTTCTGTTTTTTGTTGTTGTTATTGTTTACTTTTGTTAAATCATTTTCATTGGAATGAGGTCATAGGATATTTTGTGGTTGTTTTAATTTGTTCTTCCTGGAAAATTAGTTATTTTGAATACTTTTCATATACTTGGCCACTTGTCTTCTTTGAAGAAGTATCAATTTAGATATCTGACCATTTGTAATTACTGTTATTTGGCATTTTGCTGTTGCATAGTTTGAAGTGTCTAACTTTTAAAGAATCTGCCAAGTAGTTTGAAAAAGTGACTTCCATTTATACCCCTCCCAGAGCATCTTAGGGTTCTAACAGGTTTTTTCATTTTTACCCATCTTACTAAGAGTTACAATACATTTCTCTGTGGTTCTGCACTTGCATTTTTACATCTGTGTGTTGTCTTTGGTGAAATGTCTTTTCTTCAAATCATTTACTTTTTTGTTAAATTGAATTTTTTATTTAACTTAGAAGAATTTTTTATGTAATCTTTTCTATGTCAGGCATATATTTTATAAACATTTTCTCTCAATCTCCTTTCTCTTTTTCATCTCTTAACAATGTCACTCACAGAGAAGTTCCTAACTTGGAAGTCGAGTTAATCAGTTTTTTTTTTTTAGCACCATTAAAAAAGTAACTTGTACTGTTACTATTGAATGTCTCTGCCTTTGTTAGGAAAAAAAGTCAGCCATATTTGTATGGTCCTATTTCTGTACTCTTTATTCTTTTCTCTTAGTCTATTTGTTTATCTTTACTTCCATGTTACACACACTGTCTTGATTATTGAGTCTTTCTGACAGATCTTTAAGTCACATAATATAAATCACCCAACTTTGTTCTTTTTCACAATTTTTTGGGGGGTATTTCTAGGTCTTTTTACACTTCCATATGAATTTTAGAATCTGTTTTCAATTTTTACAAAAAGAAAGTGTCCTGGAATTTTGATTGAGATCATATTGAATCTTTAGAAGAATCTGGAGATAATTGATGTCTTAACTGAGTCTCCTAATCCATGAATATGGATTTATTAGTTCTAAATAAATCTATTTAGTTCAGTTTTTCTTTTCATTTTTTGGTTGGTCATGGGCTTGAACTCAGGGCTAGGTGCTGTCCCTAAGCGATTTTTTGCTAAGGGCTAGCACTTTACCACTTGAGCTACGATGCCACTTCTAGCTTTTTCCGTGATTAATTAGAGATAAAAGTCTCATGGAGGGGCTGGGAAGGTGGCTCAGTGGTAGAGCGCTTGCCTTGCATGCATGAAGCCCTGAGTTCAATTCCTCAGCACCACATAAGCAAAAAGAAAAAAGCCGGAAGTGGCGCTGGGGCTCAAGTGGTAGAATGCTAGCCTTGAGCTGAAGAGTTGAGG
>NW_012275612.1:0-4883 GCF_000151885.1 Dipodomys ordii
TTTTTTTGTCAGTGTGGGGCTTGAACTCTGGGCATGGGTACTGTCCCTCAGCTCTTCAAGGTGAGCACTCTACCACTTGAGCCACAGCGCCAATTCTGGTTTTCTGGTGGTTTATTGGAGATATGAGTCTCACAGACTTTACTGCTCGAGCTGGCTTTGAACTGTGATCCTCAGATCTCAGACTCCTCAGTAGCTAGGATTACAAGTGTGAGCCACCAGCACCCAGCTGGAGATCTATTTTTTAAAAAGGCCCTTCTTGCCACTCAAAAGCCTTTGCATAATAATATACCACTTTTAGTTTCCAAAATATTCTCTGTAAATAGCATTTGCTAATATTTTACCTTTAAGCATAAAAAGCAATTGCATATAATTCAGGCTTTTAACCAGAGAGAAGGCAGTGAAAACTCTGGTCAGTATCTTCATGTATTATTATAAAGTGTATTATAAAGTGTATCTTCATGTATTATTATTATTGAGTGAAAATGTATAACCTGAACATGGCAAAGCTCTGTTTTACACCATTGCCTTAATTACTAACATTCACTTCTAGTAACCTCTGTAGGTGAGGACAGTGGCTCAAGTTGTTTCTAAGAAACTCTAAGGAATCTGTGAACCCATGAACCCCAGGTTTTAGTATTCTGTTCTAAACTACTTAAAAAATATACAAAGATATATGCCATACAGCATCTTATCACAACCCAAAATGCACTTGACATCTTTTCATATACCTTGGACAGTCAGATTGGCTTGAAAACCAACCGGGAATTCAAATGTTTATGCCTATTAAAAGTCCTTTTTTTCCCCTCTTAGAAAAGGTCATACATCATTATCAGTCAACATACTTTAAAAGTCCCTAAAGCTTACTTAGTTGATTAAACACTATTTGTTTTCTTTAGGTTTCAAACCCAAATTATGATGTCAAAGAACACCCTTTAAAATGTCTTTGATGCATATTCACTTTATGAATATGTGTATAGTATGCTTTCCATTAACATCAGACAAATTTGTTGTAACATTTCTAATTGAGGAAATTTACTGTGAACATAACAAGCCTAGTTTTCCCTTAGCATTGAAGCGATTGCTTGCGTGGCTAGAAAAACTCCCCCAGCCCCTTCCCCACCCCCCCACACTTGGTTCTCCAGGGTGGCCAAGCCGCCCTGGGCAACTGCTCAGCAACCACAGCCGCTGTTCCCAGCTACACTGCAGTTGAGAAAAATGTCCTATGTGTACTGGGTTTCCTGGGCTCTCTGGGAGGTGGGAACATGAGCATCCAAGAGCATTCTGATGGAATGCTAGTGTAAGCCTCAGGCTTTTTCCTGGCCTGGCATACACCTTTCCTCCTCTGTAACAGATAGTCAAAGTGGCCATTCATCATGATTGTCTTCTTTCCTGCCCTGAATTCCCTGACAAAACACACAAGAATGCCACTGTAAAGTATTGCAAGTCAATAACCAACATCAAGGGTCTACACATCCAGGGCCTTACTAAATGAGATAGAGGGAGATCTGGAGACTGTCTCAAGCTTTGTTCAGGAAGACAGAATGATTTGTAAAACAAACAAGCAAACAAACAATTCAAGATAGCATGTACCAATTTCCAAATGAGTGGTCCAGACTGAAAGCTCAGAGGTTAAAGTAAATACACAGAGAACGAAAAGAGCGCGGTGGGGGGGGAGGGGGCTTGGGAAGGAGAGAGTGTGTGTGTATGTTAGAACCAAAGGCTTCAGAAAGAAAACCGGAAAGTTGAAGGAAAGAAGACTGAAAGTAAAAATAGTGAAAATCTTCTGAGGCTCATAAGAATAATTGTATACAGTAAATTAAAAACATGCTGAAAATATTCCTGCTCAGTTTCATTGAGGAGGGATAGTAGGTAACTAAATTTTAAAAATTAAGGCCCTATTTGTACAAGGTCTTATACTCCTGGAGTTATTAAGGAACAGTTGGAGAACTCTTGGCTTAAAGGATGATGGATTCAAAAGGGTGTTTTATGAATATCCAAATGGTAGTGTCACATTCAGTGGTTTGGAATGGGAAACTCAAGGTCATGGAGTTAATACTAAGATCATTTTATCTAAAGGAGTATTATTCTTGAGCACTAAGTACATTAGCGACTGAGCTGCTTAAGCTTGGCTTCCTCACACTAGAGTAACAAATTTAATACTAATTCATATAAATTTTCTATTTTTATAACATATGGTTTGCATACAGATAGATACAATCACTAGGAGTTTTACTAATATTACAAAAAATCCAAAATATGAGAGAATTCTGACCCCAAGCATTTTGGATGAAGAATACGCAACCAATACCTTTATTTTCCAGAAGCAAGTCATAGTAGACTAGGTTCTTCCTCTTTTATTTGGTACTCTTTCTAGACAAATGGATTAGGAAAAACTCTTGGATTCAGTATCTGTATTTCAGAGTCTAGTTTATTTTACTACATTATAAAGAGTATGGATCGTAGGTAGGATAGGCAGTACAGTTTGATAGGATAAGGGAAATGTAGATTGATAATAAAATCAAGGGGAGAGACAAGGGTTTTTATATGTCTATGAGTGCCTGAGAAGCCAATATTGTTAGGTAACAAGGAGTTTTCTGTTGTTTTAATTTTCAGGCATCATCCTGTAGACAGATATGTGTAATAATATGTTTAATAATAACTGATTGAAAACATTTAGAATGCTTGACCATTGGAAAGAAGAGGCTGAAAAAAACAACAGTCTACACATATTTGAGGCACTTATGCATGAAAGAGAGAATAAGAATAAACTTATAATTATGGCCAAAGAAGCCAAACGGGGAGGGAGGGAAGAGAAGTTCTAGAAGAGCCCAAACTTAATGACCCTATTTGTTACCACTGACAAATAATATATAGAAGGTATCTAGCTGGAGGAGAAAGCTTAGGGGTTCCTTTTGAGACATGTAATTCTGGATACTAGTAGAAATTTCAAATACAAGTATCTGACTAGGACATCAGGAGGTTTAGAAGATACAGGTATTCTGATTTTATCTGCATGTATAAATTAAAAATTATCATATTTAGAATTTTAGAAACAAGGGGAGGCATCGTTCTGTGCATTAGATGAGAATAAATGATGTCTTTACCCTTCTGAATTGCAAGTAGCATTGAAGTTATGAGGTATAAGGATAGTCCTAATGTTACTAGAAGATCTGGAGGCTTGGGTTCAAGGCCATGTCTCTTTGAGCAGGGGTTTTGCATCAAGTCCTGCCCAGACTCCCCTGAGAGCACGCCTCCTCCCACGCCGACAGCTCCATCGTCTGGATCCCAGCACTCAGGGAAAACCACATCAGGATCCCTCGGGAATGGGAATGCTGGGCAAGACGCAGCTAAAACTAAGCAGAGAAAAAGGAAAAAGGTCAGTGGGACTTTTCTTTTTCCTGGTGTAGAGTGAAGAGTTTCAAATACATGAAAATTATGCTGTTTTTCTAAAGATTAAATTTTTAGAAGCATCCAATTTATACTCACTCATTGTCAGTGACATTTTAAACAACTTCCTTCTGGATGAAACAAGATAATATATTTTCTAATATTTTCTTATGAAACTTTTAAGCATAAAGAAGTTAAAAAGTTATAGAACATTGTATCTACCACTAGAGTCTACAAATACCTTTTATTAAAGTAACAGTATATTTATAATATCCATCTAATCGTCCTTTGATCTGTCCTCTACTTTATCTTTTTCTTATATATTGCATTGCAAACTACAGACATCAGTACCTTTCATACCTAAACATTTTATTATGCATAATATCTGGTTTGCCTTTTAAAGTAAAATTTATGCACTGAACAATTTGACTCCTATGGGTACCATTTAATGAACTTTCACCTGTGTTTTTTGGAAACTCTCTCAAGATACAAAATGTCATCAACTCCTGGTCCACCCAGCCTCAGGCTTCCTCCCAGTTACTGGCTCTGTCCACCAAAAGGCAACCACTATTTTAATATTTTTTAATTCTGTTCTACAATTTCATATAAAAAGACTATGTGCCAAGCACTAGAGGCTGAGATCTGAGGATCATAGTTGGAAGCCAGCCTAGGCAAGAAAGTCCATGAGATTCTTATCTCCAGTTACCCAGCAAAGCCAGAAGTAGAGCTGTGGCTTCCTGCCCCACCCCAACTTGCCCCCTAGCACTAGCCTTGAGCAAAAAAGCTAGTGACCATGCCCAGGTCCTGAGTTCAAGCTCTAGTAACAGTACAAAAGGGGAAAAAAAACACCTATTGTATATAGTCCAAATGTTTCATTTCTTTTACTCAGAAATTAATGTTTCACTATAACTTATTTGTCTTTAGTATTAGCTATTATTCCATTGTCAGTTTATTCATTCTCATATTGGTAGATACCTAGGCTGTTAAACAGTGTTTGAGGTATAAAATAAATGAACCTACTATGAATATTCTTATATTAGACTTTAAGAGCAAGTACTTTCTTTTTTATTAAAAACTGGGAATGAGATTCCTTGGTCATCAAATTAGGTGCTTGATTTTTTAAAATTACTTTTTTTATTGCAAATAATAGTGTACAGAGCGGTAATAGTTATATGAGTAAGGTAATGAGTACATTTCCTATCGAGCATTGTTACCTCCTCCTCTGTTTTTCCCCTACCATCCCTTCTCTTCCCACTTCCCCAACTTCTCCCCCCCCCAATGTGTAAAGTTCATTTTCTTTTTTTTTTGGCGGGGGGGGTCTGGTCGTGGGGCCTGAACTCTGGGCCTAGGCGCTGTCCCTCAGCTCTTCAGCTTAAGGTTAGCGCTCTACCAGTGGAGCTACAGCGCCACTTCCGGCTTTTTTTCTTTTTGCTTATGTGGTGCTGAGGAATCGAACCCAGGGCCTCAGGCATGCAAGGCAAGCGCTCTACCACTGA